>NW_020948983.1:47951876-48073524 GCF_900497805.2 Vombatus ursinus | reverse complement strand
TTTTTTTTTTTTTTTTTTTTTTTTTTTTTTTTTTTTTTTAGAGAGAGAAAGGGATAGAGTCAGCCCTATCATAATACCTAGTACCTTTTATAAATGGGTCTGGCCTCAGACAAACTGAGACCTGGGAAAGACCTTAATTTAAAAAGGCCAAGGTCAGTCACTGAATCTTGGGCTATCACAAGTCGTCTTGACCTTTGCCTTGCCACTGGACTTAGATGACTCTGGAGGAGAGAGTGAGGCTTGTGACTTTACACAGCTCTGCCTTGCTTACATCCAATTCAAGTGCAAGTCAAGATTTCATCTTTGGTCCTCTTCCAGAACAAAGGAGGAATAACAACAACAACCTTTTATAATCAACTGAACTTTCACAATGTGCCTTTTTAAAGGGCCACTCTTTTTAACCCTCAAAAATGCCATAATACTTGCCTTTAGACTCTGAGCTGAACTTATGTCTTTTCCTGCCATCTTCAGCACCAAGTACAAGCTCCAGACTTGCTTTCCAGTACTCTCTTCTCAGTTAAGGGGCCAGGATGAACAATAGTAGGTTTGGACAACTTTAAAAAATTAAGTGATAAGTACTTATGATTTTTTGGTCCGTCAAAAACAAACTACTATAAACCTCTGTTTTAATTAGCATTCTAAAATTTGCTTTTTAAAAAAAGCAATAAGAATTCATCAGTTTGAAATCATAAAGATTAAAAGATACCCAAGCAAGGGAGTATGTATAGCAGAGGGAGGAGTGGTAATAAGCTGTTGCCATCATGCAAAGGAGAGGTGTTGATCATTCTATCTCCTATCAATGTTGATATAAACACATATTTAGAGACAGATGTATGAAATACACTACCATGATATTTGAAATGTATCACATGCCTATTTATAATTATTGGGAATAATTCTTAGTGTTAGGCTGGTCTGTGTAGGTCATTCATTAGGAAGCAAGGAGAGAAAAACATTTCACCAATTTCTAATTTCACTTTTAGGTACAGAACAGTTTTGTTATTAAAGATGATCAATATTAAAAATTCTCCTCCTGTTCTTGGTGTCTATGTGCAGAGCTGAAAGTGTCTGTTTTTCGAGTTCTAATTCAATTTGATTAACCAGAAGTTTATTAAGTCCCTACTATATGTATGGCACTGTGCTAAAAGGTGGACAAAATAATATAATGAGAAATTTTCATAAAATCACAGAATTTCTGAGTTAGAAGGACCCTCAATAGCCATATGGTCTAGATCACACCTAGACAATAATCTTCTCTGAAAGATATTACATATGACAAGTTGTTGCCTAGTCTTTGATTAAAAAATCTCTGGTGAGAGGAAATTCACTTATTTTGGAGAAAATCCATTCCAATTTTGCATTGTTGGGAAGTGGGTTTTTTTTCCCTTTCATCATGCCTAAATTTGCCATTTGTAAATTCCTCTCATTGCTCAGAGTTCTTCTACTCTCTTTTTCCCAAGTTAAACCTTCCCAGTTTCTTCATTCAACTAATCTCCACACAACATGGTCTCTTTACTATCTCAGTTGGCCATCTCTAGACACCCTCAAGCTTAACAGCATCCTTCCTGAAATGTGGTGACCAAAAGTGAATATGATATTCCAGATGTAGTCTTCATTTTGATAAGATTCACTCCCTTCAATGTTGTGTCCCCTCATTAATAAATGGCCAGAAGTCAATCTCAGATGTCAGTATCCTCAGTCCTAGCCCTCAATTAGTCAACTTGAGGAAATTAGCTGTATGTATCAATGGCAATATGATAGATTATAAGAAATATAATGAAGGTGGCTAAGAGAAAATGAAGGAAGGAAAGATGGAAGGAAGGATTTGTTAAGTGCCTGCTATGTGCCATGATAAGTGCTTTACAAAGATCTCATTTGATCCTTACAACAACCCTGTGAGGTAGGTGCAATTATTATCTCCATTTTATAGTTAAGAGAACTAAGGCAGAGAGGTTAAATGACTTGTTCAGGGTCATACAGCTAGTAAGTGGCTGAAGTCTGATTTAAATTTGGATCTTCTTGACTCCAGGCTCGGTGGTCTATGCACTGTGCCACCTAGTTGAAGAGAGTTGACTTTCATCAAGGGATATCCCTAAAGGTTTTGTGGAGGAGGTGACAGCTGAGTTAAATCTTGAAAGAAGGGGAATATTTCACTAGTGTAGGTGAATGGTAATATAAGCAAGTATAACAAGTATATGCCTTTCTTTCTTTTTGAACCACGAGCCTCTAGATAGAGCATGGGGCCTGGTGTTAGGAAGACTTGAATTCAAATCCAGCCTCTGACACTTACTAGCTATGTGACCCTGGGCAAGTTTGTAAAATGGGGATAATAATAGCACCTATCTCCTAAAGGTATTGTGAAGGTCAAACAAGACAATAATATCATCCTTAGCATAATACCTGGCAAATAGTAGGTACTAATAAATATTAGCTATTATTATTGGAGTCTGTTTAGCTTTTTAAAAAAAAGAAAATGTATTGGAGTCTGTTTAGCTTTTTAAAAAAAAGAAAATGAAAAGTCCCCAAATCTGAATACAAACTAATAAATTAAGAAGAAAATTTTATTTTGATACTTATCAAGGCATAAACTTCTTACTACATCCCCAGGGTTGTGATACAGCGCCCTGACCTGAAGTCAGCAAATTTGATAACATATGAAGTTATACCTGGAATTATATTTCAGAGAACAAAAATCTACAAAAACAATTGATGAACAACACCATTGGCATCACCTTTGATTTTGTAATGTTTACTTCGGTGTTTAGAAATGTGAATGTATTAAGAACAGTAGGATCAACATAGCCAATAACGTTAGCCTTCCAGTTACATTGCAGTGGTAGGGCATGGAGATGATACTGTTTAATTGAATTTAAGCAAATGTTTCTTGAAAATGTTTAGTAAATACTTGTGGAAATACAGAGCTCTGTGCTGAGTGCCAGGTAAGATACAAAGATTAAGTAAAATAGTCCCCACCTTCATGAAATTGAAAGTGTAATAAAAAGGTAGGATACATACACAAATAATTATGTATTACATGACAAAGTGCTATGAAAATCTTTACTAACTGGAGAGATCAGGGAAATTCTTTGGAGGTGACATTTGAATTGGCCTTTAAACACAGGAATTCAATAAGTGAAAAGTGAAGGAAGGGCATTCCAGGCTGAAGAAATAGTGTGAGTAAAATTAGAGTCAGGAAAGAGCAGGATGTGTATGGGAGGCTATGAGTAGTTCAGTTTGGCTACAACATAGATTCTAGTATGGCAAAGAGTACCAGGTGATAAGATATCAGATTATGGAGAACCCAGAATACAGAGCAAAGTAGGTTTGATTTTTTACGATAGTCAATAAGGAATCATTGCATGGTTTTGAGCAAAGAATTTTAAGTTTTTGATGTAGAAGGCAAGAGCTGTAGAAAATCTGATTCTGCCAGATTTTGAGAGGAAAAAGGAAGACCTTATACATGCTTTGGAAATCTTAAGATTTAGAGATGGAAGGGAACTTAGATACCACTGAATACAACCCAGATGAGGAAACTAGGGTTCAAGGAAATTAAGTGACATGCCCACAACCACACAGGCAATAAAGATTAGAGTGGAGATTCAAACCCTGCCTTCTGAATTCAGATTTGGGGCTATTTTTATTTACTGGATTTTTCCTGTTACTAGGCAATATCTTTTGTTTATTATTAGGTCATGGGGAAATAGTCTGATTTACAAGTATGCCACCGTTGATAAAAGTGGCAAAGAAACATGAATGTCAAAAACCTACTGCAAGTGGTTTAATGGAACTTTGTGTGGAATAGAAATGGGGACACAACCTTCTTAGGAAAGGAATTCTTGTTCAGTTTCTGTTGGACTAAATAACATGAGTTCCCTTCAACTCTGAGATTCTATAATTCTGTGTTTATTCACTGGGTTGTTATAAAGAAAGTGTTTTCTTAATCTTAAAGTCTCAAAGGGCTTTATAATGTGAGGAATTATAATGTAAGTGTGAGGAATAGTAATTGGCATTGCTATTTCTATCTGTTATCACCACCATCATCAGGGATCTATGGGGTACTGGTTGTGTGACTTGGGGTACTGGTTGTGTGACTTTGGATACTTGGGTCACTTTCAGAACCTTGGTTTTACTCAATTATAAAATAAGGATAAGAATACTTTCACTACTTATCTTTCACAGGGTTGTTATGTGGAAAATGCTTTATTAACCCTAAAGCACTAGATAAATGATAGCTATTATTACCCTTGTTATTATCATTAAGAAGAAGGATAATGATGCCTGGGTGTTTAGAAGTTATAGTGAACAGCAATTATGTGTGAAAGATCAACAAAAAAAGCAAACATAATATGAATTGAAAAAATAAATCCTTTGGGAGGATATGCTCAGAAGCTGTTTGCCACATAGATTTTTATGTTGGAACATGTCACATTCACTAAGGATAAAGGTAAATTACTTTGTTTGTGGTAAAAATGAAGTACACAATTTTAAAATGGGGGCATGGCTCGATAACTCACAACATGGACAATGCCTAGGAGTTTTAAGGGATTGTAAGCTCAAGTTGAGTCAATATTGTAACGTGGTTGACAAAAAACAAGTTAATGCTATTTTACAAAAATATTCAAATGGATCCATGATGTCATGAATTTGTTTATTGCCTCCCACCAAAGTGATTGCCTGCCACCCATGCCTGGTAATCCTGTGTGACTCTTGTTCATGTCCTCTTCTAAGGCTGGGGGTTGGGGAGGTGAGCAGAGTCCACCTAATGTGCGAGAGGCATTCCTTGATTTTTCCAATGTTGACATGGTAGCAATGGAGCACTCTGGTCATTCACCTGTTATCGCTTATCCTTGTCACGTGATCTACTTATACATTTCCTTTGATGGCATCTTTTACTGCTGTTCTTTTTCTGAGTTCCTCATTAGTTAAATTTTACATCCTGCACATACTCAGCATGTACCTCTCTACTACCTTCTGTGCGATATTCATTTTTCATTATTTGGAGACAGTTGTATTCCATGTCTTGTCACAGGTAGACTGTTGGTAAGAAAAAGATGAACCTTTGTTTCCATGGAAACTTAGGATCTTTGGAGGAGCTCTGTAACTTTTCAGCGGCAACCCTGTCTGCTTCTCCGCAGCTTGAAAATCAGGCACAAGTTATTGTCCACTATTACTATCTGTCCCAGATAAACAATAAACATGCACACACACACACACACACACACACACACACACACACACACACACACACTTGTGGATAGGCTTTATGAGTTGTCCATCTAAACTTATGTCATAATCTGGGCAATAAGCATTTTCTATCCACTTGGCCTTTCCTGTGTGGATGAGCAGGCCAAACATTTTGAAAGCTTACAGATCTCTTCAAAGAATCATAGATTTGTAGTTTGAAAGGACCTTGGAGCTTAGAGGCCAATAAGTCCAATCATTTTGCAAATAAGGAAACTGAGGTAGACAGAATGTTAAGATTCACCCACCATCAGACAAAGAAAGTAAGTGTCTCAAGCAGGATTTTGACTTAGGTCTTCCTGACTCCGAACTTAGCACTGTATCTACTATGTCATCCATTTTACTCTTGCAGGGGCCTCTTCAGTATCCCAACATTTGAGGCAGCATTTCCAATGTGATCTCCAAATGGGAGTATCAGGAGTATCCCTATTCAACTTGGATTTTGTGCTAGTTCTCTTCCATCTCACTGGGAAATACCTTTGGTGAGCAGACATCTCCTTGTTTTCCGCTTCAGTTGATTTTATCATCAAAGAGGTTCTTTGAACATGGCTATTTCTGTTGTGTCTTTCATAGACTCTTGAATGATTTTGATATAACAGAGAGACATATTGTTGGTAAAAACCTTTTAAGTCAACATTTTCCTCTGTTGAATCTTCTGTTGTTTCATGATCAATAAATAGCACAGTGGAATCTGAAATAATTTCCAAACATTTGTGAGTTGGTAAAGATACAGCCAAAGGAAATGATACTAAAGAAGAAACGTTACCATCAGTTTTGCAACTGCACCCTAAGGACCATGGGACCTTTCCATCTGACTTACAACTGAAGCCTTCTATTTGTGTTGTCTCTTCCCTTAGAATTTGAGTTACTTGATAGCACAGTCTTACTTTTCTCTTGTGTCCTAAGTGCTTAGCACAATGCTTTGCACATAGTAAGTGTTTTATAAAGGGTTCATTCATTCACAATCTAGATAAACTATATCCACAGCATTGCTCTCATATGCTAGTCCTGCTTCCATTTCTATGTGTTGGCCACCAATCTCTTTAATGGTTTATTCTGTGATCAAAAAATAATTGTGGTGCTGAGAGGCAGATTTCAGTTCAGTATAAGGAAAAAAAAAACTTTCTAAGATATAGAGCTCTCTAAGATGAGAATGGGCTGCCCATGTGGTGGTAATGAACTCATAATCCCTTGAGGTTAAGTTTGGAGAGCATTAAGACACCAGGAAGGAAATATTTTGAGGAACAATCATTCTACACCCTCTTCCCTCCCTCCACTCCCATTCTACAAATGCGTTATTAGCAAAGGAAATGACAAAAGTTTTTGTAATGACCTTTACAAGGTTAGAGTAAGGTTTTATTTTGTTTTTCTTTTTGGTTTTGGTGTGGAAACCTCTGTCACCAAAATCAATTGACAGCTATTCTTTAGCTTACAATCTTAGGGTTGCCTGGAGTGTTGAATAGCCATCCAATGAATTTCAAGTTGTCACATAGAAAGTATGTGTGAGGACATGAACCCAAGTCTTTCCAACCATCTCTTCTTTTTGCTTTGCCATAATTTGTTCTTTTACAGAAACAATTTTAGTCTTCTTCTCTTTCAATTTCTTTCCTGTCAGCTGCCTATGATACATGGCATGGTTGGGAAGAAAGACTTTATAATTATTTATCAGAGCAAATAATTTTTTAAAAGTATCTATTGTGATGATCTATGCAATTTGTCATCTTTGCATTCCTAGTACCTCCCACAGTACTGAATTGAAATGAACTTGTAAGAAAAATATGCCCTTTTAGGATCAGTGTAAAATGCAGAATGTGACTATTAAAGTAAGAAAATATTAAATAAAAACTTGCACATCCGGGAATATTTTCTTTTAATATTGTTACCTTGTGAAGCTATAAGTGTGTTTCCATGTTACCTCCATTTTTTAAAAAAACATTTAACTTCTCTTCAGAGACTGATTTCAGCACCAGTTTGAGACACCTGAGAAAATCAGTCCGTTGAAGTTAATGATTGCCCCACCCCAATTATTTTGCCCTATTTGTTCACCAACCTTAATCAATAAACAACCCCTAATCCCTCATCATTTTCCGGAAGTCAAACCCTCTGTTAAGGATGAAGGCTTACGACTATTGAGGATAGCCAAAAAAGGTACCACAGGTTTCCAAGACTGAACAACAGCAGCAGCATTAGATTAGGTGTCTGATCTGCCAAGGAAGCTACTTTAGAGTCAGCACTTACTTGCATATTTAGGCCATGGTTTATTCATAAATTAGTTCTTTAGCTGGTCATGTCTTCTGGGACTTCCCTTACATCTTTTCTATCTACAATGTTCAGAAAGAACTTTGAATTAAAGCATTATTTCTGTGGCTAAATTACCTGTTTAACCCATGAAATCTTGGGAATGGCTTTCTTTTTCAATCCTATACCACTGTGAAAAGAAGTTCACCAGTAGATTTCACTAAGAGCCCAAGCATCATGAGTTTTGGTCTGAGCTGCAGTATATAACTTGTTAAAAGTGTTTTTGTTTTTTTGTGCCAGGAGACTAAGTATATAGCAAAGGAAAGAGTCTGTTTTCTTTATCAACAAACATGTTTCTTTACATATGATGCAAAGGAAAGAATGTGAATTATTCAAGAATTTTTTTAGACTTAAATACTTCCCTCGCTTGGGATTTAATAGCGTCCTTACTGATATAGAAGTTTCCATTAGTTGTATTTAAAAAAAAAAAAAAGCAAGAATACATTTGTATGTCAGCCAAAACTGAGGTTCCTTTGGTCATTGTGGCGATGGTTCCCAGGCCACAAGTCATTGTCACATACTGGTATATTTGTTGTTTTTCTATGCAGCTTCATGGTGCAAATAGCCTATAGTGAGGCTTAAGTACCATTTGTATCACCTTGCCCTTCAACAATCATAGCATTCTATTCAATAAAACCTAATTTTCTCTAGGTTGATTGGAGAGTCTGGGAATGACATGGCTCACTAAGTTCAGTAAGCAACCCTAAACTTTGAGTATTAAACCTATCATTAATTGTGTCTACCTGGAAGAGTTTCTTTAAAACTAAGTAGGTGGTGATTTCTGGGCAATGGATTTAGGTTCCTAGTTTAACAGCAATGACCTAGTTAAGTAGTTCCCACACTTCTAAATTTGAGGATTCTTTCTCACCTCCTAAGAATTTCATAGACCTCTGTGTCATAATATTTGTGTCTGAATCTTTTATTTTCTACTTTCTGCTTGTATGACCTTAGAGTCCCAGTACCTTCTAACTCTGAGATTTTATGATATGGTCAGCATGGGTGTTCAGAAAAAAATGACTTTGTTAGAAAGAAAAGCGGGTTAATGAACAATACACTTAGAAGGGAAACCAGTGCAGGGGTGGTTGCTGCCGTCAATTTATGATACATCAAGTTTAGATACTATAGTATTTTTGTTTGTTGTTTTACTTTGTTTTTCTTAAAGAGAAAGGGATAGAGTCAGCTCATCACAATACCTAGTACCTTTTATGAATGGACCTGGCCTTAGACAAGCTGAGACCTGGGAAAGATCTTAATTTAGAAAGGCCACGGTCACCCACTGCATCTTGAGCCACCACCAGTCGTCTTGACTTTTGTCTTGTCCCTGGACTTTGATGACTCTGGAGAAGAGAGTGAGGCTGATTACTTTGCACAGCTCTGCCTCACTTATATGTAAATTGAAGTATAAGTCAAAACTTCATCCTTGTGATTGTCATTGGTCCTCTTTGAGAATGAAGGGTGAACAAAAACAACAATGACCTTAGACAAATCACTTTAACTTTTCTGGGTTTTGGTTTCCTTCTGTTTAAAATTAGGTTGGATGAAGTCATCTCTAAAGTATTATAGGAAGTCTAACTTCTTAATTCCCAAAATAAATTTTATAGATCTCTCTTGTGCGTAAAGGCTCACCATTGTCACTTGTGTGAGACTTTATCTTTCCCCCTGAAGTCTAAATAAGGGGGGAGATAAGGGAATCGGGGAGATCTGAGTCATAGGAGGGTGAATTTTATTCCCTATTTTGTCCCTTGACTGCTAACAGCAACCCTTAGGAAACCTTAAAAGAGCTGTATTTTGGCATGTTCTAACATCTAACCCATAGTGAGAGGAAGGAATGGCATACTGGATAGAGAACTGACCAAGAAACTATAAAGACATGGGCACAAGCTCTTCATTTGACACATATGGGCTTTGTTTCCCTGAGAAGTTGACTTAACTTCTAAATATTAGTTAGCTTCTTAAGACTATAAGGTGTATAAAAGATGCAAACTTATAAAGGTAAGAGTTTCCTCTTCTAAAGAAACCACAGACTCTTCTCCCTGTCTCTTCCAGGATGGGCTAGGGAATGAGAGAAACCATGATTAGAAGCAGTAGGTGGTAGCAGGGAAAGAGAAACAAGCAAGGGAATCTTTGGGGCCAGGAAAGTGTTACTTGGAGACTCACATTTTATATTGAATGAATGATTGAATGTGTGAATGAATGAACGTATGAATACATGAATGAAAAAGCATTTCTTAAGCATTCACTACATGCAACACACTATGCTAAGCACCCAGGTTACAAATAAAATGCCTTCTAGTAATAGAATTCCAGCTTCCCACTGTTTCATACCTATTCTCCTTACAACTTGCCTCCCACCAGGTTCCCTTCTCTCTTCTCTCCTCTCTGCCCCCACCAGAACTTGCTGAAGTCTCAATCCCAAACCACAGAGGGTAAGGCCTTGGAGCTGGGAACCTATGACTTATCAGATTGAAAAAGAATAGAGATTTGAAGTCTCAAATCCCATTGGGGGATGGGATTATGGAGAGAGATGAGTCCTTGTTGTCTAAAGTTATAAATTAGGATGCATCATCCCATTTAAAAAATATTGTGACCTTTAGCATAGAACTGAACTTAAAAAATGGCTTTTATTGGCTTACCTAGGAAACTAATAGTCACATATAGCATTATTTTTGAAAATGCCTTCAGAGTTCCTAGCAAATGACTTATTAATATATTTTTGGAACAAAGTTCATGTGCTCGGGACTACCTGTATCTGTATTGGGATGTAATTTAACCACATAGTGCGAAATATGAGTGTGTGTTACGTATGTGCTTCGGTGGCAGATGGCTCCAGCATAATTTGGGGAAACAGAAGAACACACTATTTATTTCTAGTTCACTTGCATAAATGCTTGGTTTATAGAATCCCCTGTGGTTATGAAATGCCATTTGTGTTTTTCAGTATTTGATTGTTCTATGAACTGCTGCTCACAAGTGTTAGGTACAGTCAGGTCATATTTGGCGGTCACCCTTGCCAACCTCTTGCTGAATGGGGGAAGGGAACTATCCAACATTCACAACAGTAATCATGTGTTAGTTTTAAATGTTGAAAACATTTTGCACGTCGATCAAGGTGGATGTCACCCAAGTCAGCTACATAAAAATATCCAAGAGGAATGGTTAACTACTCACCACTGGTGTTTTCTGTTCAGTACTATAATGTACTATCAATAGGTAAGATTCCTTCTTTCTTTTTTCCCTACAGATGGATGGCTTCTAGTCTGCTCTTGAACCCCACCTCCGCTGAGTGTTGGGCAGCACTTCTACATGATCACATGACTCTTGATATGGACGCAGTCCTGTCAGACTTTGTTCGGTCCACAGGGGCAGAACCAGGTCTGGCAAGAGACCTGCTGGAAGGTGAGTAAGCCTAACTCTCCCTAAAACATTTGCCACTTGATGGGATCTATGAGTTTGGTTCAATTTTTTGAAAAGGAGAATGTGAAATATAGGGAGATGAGTCAGGGCTTGGAACATCCAATGTTTGTGAGAAAAAGTAAGCAATTAAATTGCATCATTAGGGCTGTCACTTTTGAAAGGACAAAATTGTTATTAGAGAGGATGCATGGGAAGATTTCATCCATAGAGGCAAATATTCAACACATATTTGTGCTACCTAAACAATAGCCAATATTTTGTCATTTCAATTCACTTAAGGAAGAGTACTTGATAAATATTTGGTGGAAAGTGTTAACATCATTATCATCATCAACTTAATGTGAGATATGGCCCCTGTTGACATTCAACACTGGTCCTAAGGCACTAGCTGGGTTTGGCTTTTTATTAATTCTCCCACTACTGGGCAGATGAATAAGTAGGGAGTGAAATGGATTAATTTTAGACTGCCTTTTTCAGTGAGAGAAGATATGACACAACAATTAAGAAAATGGTTCCATGGGTGACCTTAACTTTTTAGTTTAATTCTAAGTTGGAAAAAAACATTTTGGGCCAAATCCTTCTGTCAAACACCCACACAACTTCCACAGAAGTTGGTAGGAATTACTCATGAGTAGCAGCAGATAACATTCAGCCTGTAGAATTATTTTAGAACAGATATCATTAGCTATGTAAAAAAATGAGGGCAGCGTGAGGCTGCTGATGGTGTTTGTGTGTGGATATTTGTTCAGCCATGACTTTTTGGACTAAAAATTGCCATGGACTTCTGTGCCTAGTATGTTATTTGGTTTGTATTTTTTTTTCTTCTTTTGAAGGGTTGGGAGTATAATAGCATATTAGAATTTAGAAATAAATGACTAGAAAGGAAAATGATTGATCTGAAGTATAGTGGGAAAAGTGCTAGTCACAAGAGTCAGATGACATGTTTTGAATCTTGTATTTAGATACTTACTGGGCTGTGTGGTATCAGATATCATTTAACTCTCTCAGAGCCCCATTTTCTTCACCTGTAAAATGGGCACAATAATGCTTGTACTAAGACCATAGAGTTGGAGTGGGATGGAACTTAGAGGCTATCAAGTCGAAATCACTCACTTTTTCACATAAAGAAACTGAAACAGAGTGTTTCAGTGATTTGCCTAAGATCACACAGCTAGTAAATGTCTAAGGTAGGATTTGAGTCAAGGGCTTCCTGACTCCAAGTCCAAAAGGTTTTACTCTGCTCTTCCACACTACATCAACAGACTTCTTGTGAGGAAAGCTCTTTCCAAACCTTAAGGTGCTATGTAATGTCGTTGTTATATAAATGAAGTTACTGTTTTTGTTCTATCTTGATTAACTTAATTAAAAATGGCACCTATGAAGACTGTAGTTTTGTAAGTCAAAACGATTCCTAAACCTGTTTAGAAAAACAATACATGGGATAAAAGCAACTTATGTTTCTATGAACCTAATTTTTGAACCTGGTTTAAAATTAAGCATCATGCAGTATTCTAATTAATTAAACCTTTGGCTGCATGAAATAGCTACTCAGTTTAACTATGATGTTTCAGTTAATTCATTAAACCAAAAAGAGCTTGTTTGGGGCCCCTTAAAGCACCTGAGGGAAAGGGGTAGTAATGAGGAAAATGATGACTAATGAGAATATGGTTAATCCCAAGAATTTAATGGTGAAAAGCCTACTGCTGAATCCCACTTCCCTCCTGTGGAGACTCTGTGTCCCTTTGCTAAACTCTTGAGATGGGGAATCATTGCAGTGGACCTTTCCTGAATTAATCCTTGAATGGCCTCCTAAGTAGCCCCCATTGTATCTCAAGTGACAGAGTTCAGGGAAATTCTTAGCCTGTTTATTTTAAGGGGGCATGAAGGAAGTGTTTTGATTATGGAGTAGAAGCCTGAGATGATGACTGATGAAGAGACTGAAGGACTTTTTAAATGTTCCTCTTAACTCAGCCATTCAACTCGAAGTGTGTTTGGATGAGTCCCTATTAACCCTTTGTCATTTCAGATCCATTTTTTTATTGACTGCATACTAACCAGATTCATAAATGGAGTCAGATTCCAACAAGGCAATAGATAGCACCTTTAATATACACTGTATTGTTAATAAATGCAATACCTCAGAGGCAAGGTTAGCCACTGCTAATTAATTACTGTGTTTGGAATTTCAAGCTGATGAGTAGGTATATCTCAATTTATACAATAAAAAATATTTCTGATAAGTTTGTGTGTAATTTGAATTTTAATTTATTGAACTTTATTTTAATCATACACCAGTTCATAGTCATTTAAAGAAAACTACCAGTGAACATTTTTATTAAGTGAATGATCATTCCCAGATTTGTCCTTTTTGTAAATCCTAACTTTCATTTAGAAGAGTTAGGGTTCTTGTGGATAAGATGGTGGATTTATCTGTTTTTTAAGTTTGATTTTCTTCAATTGTTAATTCTCAAAGGGGTTAAGGTGCTTATCTATAGGCTTAGGAGTTTCTGGGTTTCAAGGAAGTAACTGTTCACCCAACAAAAAATAAATTTCCCTTACCAACCTATCGCTAACGTCTGAAATGAATTCATCTGTCCAAATAAACATTTGCTGAGTAGCTACTACGTACATTGTTGGCAAAACAAAGAACGAGTCAGTCTCTCTTATAAATTCATAGAGGAAATGAGACATGCATATAAATAATTATATTACAGTATAAAATATGAACGTGAAGAAAAGATGTGCAGAAAGTGTTATGAGTTTGAAGTTAAAGAATCAGGAGATGAAGTGGTTTTTAGGATAAGATGACTTGAGCATGTTTATAAGGCAAGCGAAAAAGGACCAATTAAAAGGGAAAGACTGAGGATTCGAGACAGAGGGATAATGGCATAAAACAAAGTCCTAGAATTAGGCAGTGGAAGGTACATAAAGGTAATACACATTACCTGATTGTTCCTGCTCTGACTTGGCACTGGTGATACAGCAGAATATACTCTTAGTTATGAGTCTTAGTGGTAACTGGAGGTCGGTTCTCATCGGCAGACCTTAGTAAGTTGGCTAGTCTGGCCTCAGATTCTTCTAACCTCACACAGACAAGCCAAGACGCTCAGGAGTGTTTTCCGTTCTCCAGGATTCCAGGGACCAGATGCTTCTTCCTTGCTCTTGTTCCCAAAGTATGTACCTATGGGAAAGGGATCTGACCATCAGATGATGTAGGACTTCATTAATTCACAAAATGACCCATTTCATAACTGGATGGCTCTAATGGTTAGTTATTTGGTTAAAAGCTGCTTCTATAGAGGCAGCTGAGAGACCCAGTGGATAGAGTGTTGGGACTGGAGTCAGGAAGACCTGAGTTCCAATCTAGCCTTGGGTACTTACTGGCTATGTGACCCTAGGCAAGTCACTTAACTTCTTTCCCTCCTCAATATGCTCAAAAGTAAAGTGGAAATCATAATAGCACTTATGTCCCAGTTTGTTGTAAGGATTAAATGAGATATTTGTGTATTGCTTAGCACAGTGCCTGGCATATAGTAGGTACTTAATGAATGCTTTTCTTAAAAATTGCTTTCTTTCTACTCTTTGGTCCTGGAGTAAATCTAATTCCTCCTCCACCTGACTTTCTTTTAAATATTTTAATTGGATTTTACATATCCTCTAAATCAGAGGTTCCCAAACTTATTTGGCCTACCGCCTCCTTTTTAAAAAAACGCTCAGTGCCCCACTGGAAATCTACTTTCTTTAATCCTTTATTTTTTTTTATATTTCTATCACTTAAAAATGCATTTTTTAATGGTGCATCTTAAATTGAATAATTTATTGTAGATTTGTAGGGCTTCTCCTGCATTGAAATTTTGGTGACAGAATATTGTGTCATGTAACCATATAGTATGATATTGTAAACAAGTCATTACATGCACATATTCCTGCTGATGCATGTTGGACTTCCAGACAATGTGTAACATGCTGCCCTGCCAACACTTGCTTGTTAAAACCTGTCAGTGGACTTGACCACTAATCAGTTATAACTTGCATTTTGTGTGTTTATTTGGAAAATAATGGCTACGATTTTAGCTCTGTTACACAACAGATGAAACATGTACAAACAGTTTTTCAAAATTCTCTTGTCTTCTTTCCTCGTATTTCCACTGCCCCCAGTTCCTGATCATTCCAGTACCCCCCTACAAGGGCTGTATCACTCACTTTGGGAACCTATGAGGAAATCTTTTCTACTATAGGCTACACATACCTAGTTCCTTCAACCAGACCTTATATAATACAGTTTCCATGCCTTTTTTCATCTTTATCCCTCATTTAGATACACTCAAGGTTATTTTTATTATTTTTATGCTATCTAGAACTGAATGAAATACTCCAGATTTCATCAACCAATGAGCATAGAGTCCAGTGAATAATGATCTTTCTAATGCACCCTACCATTGCATTAGTATTTATTTAGCAGCTATCACACCTTTGGTTCATATTGAATTTGTATTCAACTTTTTTTTTGTCTTGTTTTTTTTTTTTCTAATCACCTATTAAACCTGATCCTCTTACCCTGTGCTTGTGCATCTGGGTTTTAAATGACTTTTTATTGATATCTTTTATTCTTACATTACTAACACTTGCCAATGTATTCCTCTCCCCCTTGTCTCCCAGAGAACCATTCCTCATTAAAAAAAAAAAAGAATACAAAAGAAAGGAAAAAATAGTTCAGAAAAACTAACCAAGTCTGATATTCTAGTTAGTGTTTCACACCTATTGTCCCCTGCCTCTGGAAAAAAAGGGACTGGTGTGCATCCTTGTAGCTCTTCTTGGGGTTAAACTTGATCATTTTATTTTCATAGCATTCAGTTTTGATTTTTTTTTTGCTCTTCTTTCCATTCTCATTGTCATACTCATTATATATATGTGTGTGCATGGGTCTGCTTACTTCATTCTGCATTAATTCATATGTCTTTCCATGATTCTTTGCATTTATCATATTCATTGTTTTGTATAACACAGTAACATTCTATTACATTCATGTATCACAACTTTTTTAGCTGCTCACTGACTAATACAGGCATCTGCTTTGTTACCCATTCTTTACTGCTACACAAAGTGATGCTATAAGTATTTTGCTTCATACATGACTTTTATTTTTAAGACTGATATCATTGGAGTATACTAAAAGTGGGATCTGGTCAAAAGAAATACATATTTAATTCCAAAGAATTTAAAGTTTTAATTTGATTGAAACAGTAGCTTCAGTAAAATAACAAGCTATAAAATAAATCCACAACAATCAACAACATTTCTACATAGTAATAAGAAAATCCAGAAAGGAATAATAGAAAAAGAGGTCTCATTCAAAAATAACTACAAAATGCTTAAAATATCTAGGAGTTAATCTACAAAAGCACACAACATTTGAATGGGAAAAATTGCAAAAATACTTCTTAAATAAAAAAAAAACTCAGATAGCTGGATCTTTAAAGAGTTCTTCTATCTGAGTTGTGCCAATGTAACAAAAATGACAAACTAAATTAATTTATAGATTTAGTGCTATCACAATCAAACTACCAAGGGGATATTTTGAAGAGTTTGACAAAATAATAAAATTTATTTGGAGGAACAAAAAATGTAGACTATGAAGGGAAAAAAGAAGGCATGGATGGGGAAAACTGCTTCCAGACATCAAACTGGTAATCACTAAAATTTCTTGGTGTTGTTTTTAAAAAAGGAAAGGAATAGACTAAACAAGTAAGAATAAGAAATAATGGAACTCAATAACTCATAGTACAATAAATGCAAAAATAAATTACCTATAAAAAAACTACTTATTTCACAATAATGATTGGAAAAACTGGAAAGTAAGAATTAGGTTCAGATAAGCATTTTACAATATATACCACAATAAACTCAAAATGAATGCATGGCTTCAATATCAAAGTTTAGAGATAAAAAATATTAGAAGAGAACCAGAATTTTCATCATTATAGCTAGAGAATAAATTCTTTTTAAAAATTATTTATTTTTAATTTTCAACATTCATTTCCATTGGATTTTGAGTTCTAAATTTTCTTCCCTTCCCTCTCCTCCCCCCTCCCCAAGATGGTATGCAATCTAATATAGGCTACCCATATACATTCTTATTAAACATATTTTCACATTAGTCATGTTGTAAAGAAGAATTAGAACCAATGGGAGAAGCCACAAGAAAGAAGAGACAAATGAGAGAGAGAGAAAGAGAGAGAGGGAGGGAAGGAGGGAGAGAGCAAGTAGTATGCTTCAATCTGCATTCAGACTCCATAGTTCTTCTTCTGGATGTGGATAGCATTTTCCATCATGAGTCTTTTGGAGTTGTTTTAGATCCTTGCATCGCTAAGAGCAAAGTCTATCAAAATTAGCTATCACACAATGTTGCTGTTACTGTCTATAATGTTCTCCTGGTTCTGCTCACTTCACTTAGCGTCAGTTCATCTAAGTCTTTTAGGGAATAAATTCTTAACCAAACAAACAGTCAAGATAATTACCAAAAATAAAACGTAATTTTGATTACATGTAATTGAAAAGCCTTTGCACAGCATCAGTGTAACAAGCAACAGAAGGGAAGCAATAGACTTTCAAAAATCCATATCAAATATTTCTTATAAAGGTTTGATAGCCAAGATATAAATAACGTAAGGATATATGACTAAAAGCAGTTTCTCAATCCATAAGTGGTCAAAGGACATAAAAATTTCTCAAAAGAATTGAAACTTAACAGTCATATGAAAGGAGGTTTCAAATCACTAATAAGAAGAAAAATTCAAATCAAAATAACTGAGGTATTACCTTATCAATGGCAAAGTAGCAAAGATGAAAAAAGATGTGAATTGTCTGTGCTGGAAGGGTTGTGGAAAGAAAGGCATACTAATGCAGTATTAGTGGTGCCATGAATTGGTCTAAATGTTCTGGAAAGAAATTTGGAATTATTTGAAGAAATTGACTAAAATATCTATGTTTTTGACCCAGAAATTCTACTGCTAAGCATATATCCCAAAGAGTTCATTAAGAAATAAAAAGGCCTTATATACCAAAATATTTTTAATATCTGATTTATTAAGATTAAATGCTAGTCTTTATATTTGACCTGTTCACTTTCAGGTTTTTCATTGAAATCCATTGTTTTAATGCCTTGATATTTTTTTAATTTTGATTCTGTCATCTAGTGTATTAGCTATCCTCCCAAGTTTTGGACTTCAATTTATTTATCAGTACTTTTAGGGTTGTTAAACCACTACAAATTCGCCTTACTATTTATCATTTATCCAGCACTTCTTAATTGTAGACAGGAACAAAAACTAGTGAACCCTGGTACAGCTTCAGCAGGGGATAGAGCAATATGCAGGTGGTGTCTCCAGGAAGTAGCACCTGGGAATCCAGATTCCTTCAAGGATTGTGCAAGTTCCATAAACATAAGGCTGATGGCAAAACTAGTGTTCATACTCTGTTGCTACAGAATAGCATTAGACATTCCATTCTGCTGCAACAGAGTTTGAGTATAAGAGAAAGTTACAAGCACTCATTAATTCAAGAGGACCACTGTAACTGTGGTAGCTTTTGTGGGTCATGCATTCCCTTCTTTATATTTCAGCTTGCTCTGACTCTCTGCAACATTCCTCAGTTTAAGAGACACTTGAGGTGGGAGTTGGGGGAGAGGGTATACCTCATGTTGCTGAGTGTTCCTGAAAGAATGACAATGCTAATACTACTTGGCATGTCCATTTGTTCAAGTAGTATGGAGATCAGGACCAAGCAGAAACCCAGAGAATTATTTGATAACAAATACACCCCAGAATCCATTTTGCTGCTGCATATCTCATACTTCCAACTGAAGCCTTTCCTTTTCCCATAAAGTTACTCAACTCCAGAGATCTTGGCTTCTGATTTATTTATGAGGATATTATGAGAGTTGTTGTCAAATGCCTTGTTAAAATCAAAATACATTATGTCTATAGGATAGCCCTTATCTACTAACTTAATAAACATTGATAGATTGAGTAAGGTTAGATTATTATGACTTGTTCTTAGGGAGCCCATATTGGTTTCTGGTGCTCAAGCAATTGGCAAGCTAACTGTTTAATAATTTTTCCTAAAATATTTTCTGAGGATTGACATTGAGTTGAGCAGTCCCTATTTTCTGGAATCTTTTTTCCCCTTTTCAAAAGTTGAGGCCATTTATAATCATCAAGAATCATTCCCATTATTCCAAAAATTAGTGATGGTGGTTCTGTGATCATATTTTTCTAATTCTTGGGATATAATTCATCTTACTTAAGAGAGCTAGGTATTTCACTACTATCACCTTACCTATTTTAGGCTAAAATTTCTTCCTAATCATGGTGTTTTCCTCTGGTTCTTGTAATATTAAAGTCTTTCTCCTTGATAGAGAAGATGGAAGTAAAATAGGAGTTGAACAATTAAGTTAATCTAAAATTATGCCATCTTCTCTCAAGTAAAAGATTGATATCTTCCTCATTCTTTTTGTTCCAACTGTAGCTTAAAGTATGCCTTTTCTAGTCCTGGCCATTTATCCAAGGCTTAGAATATTTAGGATTTTATTTTTCTTGATACTATTCTTACAAGCTCATGCCATACTTTTAATTTGTCTGTGTGAAATGGGCCTATTTCACTCTTTTTGACATGATATTTCATATACTGAGTTCACAAGAGAGTTATCTGTGCAGTCACATTTGTTTCTTCAGATAACTCCCCCTTTTCTTACTCTTTGAAATATTTTGTGCTTGTGTGGTAAAATTTTTATTTTTTAAAACCTCTTATTCCTTTTCTATCCTAATCCCAAGTAATTCGGATCAATATTTTATCAATATTTCCTCCATATTTTTTGAAATCTGTTTTCCTAAAATCTGACTATGTTTGGGGTTGACTCTTGGCTATATGAACTCTTAAGATGACATGATCTCTTGATCCCAATATTCTTATTACTTCTACATCACCAACTTACTTGACAGGCAGAATTAAGTCCTGAATACTAGTTCCCTCATTAATTTTTTTCCAATAAACTAAATGCCTATGAATAGGTTATTGGAGTTATTTGAAATGGTATTTTCCTTAGGCCAATGTTATAATGATCCTCATTTTGTGAATTTCATTCCTTATTCCTCATAAGTCTTAAGCTTAGTCTGACAGGAAATTAGAGAATGATTTATCAGAAGGGAAGAAATAGGCTCTTGAAGGTGTTTCCTTAAGTTAAGCTAGTCATTGTGGCAAGAGATCAATGAGAAGAAAGAGCAGGGCCAGTTAACATAGCAACATTGGCCATGGAACATGATAGTAGACAAAATTGATATATCACATGACAAAAAAAATTCTAATTTTAAAAAAAATATATTTTTCCTAGTAATATAGAGCCATGTAAGTTCTCTGAACTTGCAGTGATCTCATTTGGATATCATAGTAGTCCATTTTGTGATTTGGCTATCTGGCTAACACTTTTTTATTCTCAAATGAAAATTCTCAAAAAGACACTGATCAAAAGTTTATTGAGTTTGTCAGCAAGGAATGGAATAGAACAGCACAGGGCAGCCTGTGGACAATTTGTAAATTTTTATTTTCATACCTGCTACTATAAAGTTCCCACCATTTCTCTGCAAGTGTCTATATTTGGCTATTATGTTTAGTCATTAAGGGATTTCTTTCAAATGATCTACATCTAAAAATACGCTTCATTGAAATAAAAATATCTAGGCATAAAGTATCCAACTTGCACTTGGGATGAGTGTTATCTAAAAGGACAAAATTTGATGAAATGTTTATCTCAACCACAATTTTTGCTTTGACTAGTCTTGTTCTTTGTGAGAAATTAGGAAATATTTCATACTTTAGAAAATTAGGATGGGTAGAAGTTTACTTTGTTCTGCAATTTAGTATCTAGAAATTTCATGCATACTTTAATGATATGCACATTAAGATATAATAATTTAATATTTAAAATTCTTAAATTATTTTGACTACAAAAATATCATCTATATAGCAGTTACTAGAAGAGAGTATTAATGTATATATTGGATAGAGATTCTCTTAAATCCCCAAAAATAAAAAAACATCATTTTGAAATAAGCATATGGTTCATTTGCTTCATCAAGCAGATATGACTATGAATCAAGGCTGTATCATTTGTATATAACCTCAATGCCATTATCATTTCTTTGAAGTGTGTTAGAAGATATTTGTGTAGGTTGAAGAGATATAGTTCACTTTGATAAATTTTGTTTTGTTTAGGATAACATTGCATTGTTTTTATAGTTGTGCAGAAACCAATAGAAATAGAGGAGACATGGCTGTGAAGCATTAAATCTGATAGTAGAAAATGTTACTGGATTAAAAAAATACCATCAACCATTTCTAAAGTATTTAACTCACATTTATATTTTGAATTTTCTAGTATTAATATTTTCTTTTGCTTTTACTCAAGAGATAACATTAGACATTACTGAGCAGCTAGGTAGTACTATAGTACATAGAACATTGGGCCTAGAGTCAGGAAGACCTGAGTTCAAATCCTACCTCAGATACTTACTAGGTCTATGACATTTGGGAAGTCCTGTTTGTCTGTTACCTCAGCTATAAAATTAGGATAATAATAGCATCCACTTCCCAGGGTTGTTGTGAATACTTGTGGAACTCTTAGGACAGTACCCAGCACATAGTAGACACTATATAAATGCTGCTGCCTACTACTACTACTACTATTACTACTACTACTGCTGCTGCTGCTGATGCTGTTACTACTACTACTACTGCTACTACTACCAGCACCAGCACCACCACCACCAAAACTACAATTTCAGGCAGTTCAGATAAAAGAATTTTAATATTTGGAGAGGAAGAGAGGAAATTATCTGACTATGTGCTTTAAGTGTTTTGTACTTGGGAGGTAGCCATGTCATAATAAAAATAATACTGTATTTGGAGTCAAAAGACCTGGGTTCCAATCTCTATTTGGTCACATAATAGGTGTAAGATCTTAGGCAAGTCACATTACCTCTCTGTACCTCAGTTTACTTGTCTGAAAAATGGGGATCATAATAGCTGCTTTGCCCTACCTATAGCATTTTTGGAAGGGTTAAATGAAGTAGCATATCAATTGCTTTGTACACCATACTATATAAGTGTCTACTATTATTGCTGTTGTTGCCATCATCATTATCATCATCATCATCATCATCATGTACCCTGAAGAAAGAGAGCTCAGAAGGAATAGTCATGGGATCAGCCTACAGGTGGTTCAATTATCTTTGTTCTGTTACCTCATTACAAACCACATACAGTCTTATCAATACAGGCCTCTTCGTAAAACACAATGGTAAAAAACCTAGATAAGCATAACTTACTACTCAAAAAGCAATTTAAATGGACACAATAAATAAAAAGATCTACTGTTTAGCTAGATAAGTACCATGTCTTTAGAACCAAAAAATCCACTATTGAGATAATAGATTTGTTTCGGATAGGGATCTTGGAGGTCATTTAGTTCAACTCTCTCATTTTATAGGTGAGGTTGTTGTTTTTTGAGGGAAATGAAGCCCAAGGTAGTAAATAGGAGATTGAGGGATCTGGGATTAGCACCCAGGTCCTCTGACACAAGGTCCAGTGTTTTTCCACTGCACCAATGTGTCTCCATTAGCATTTCATTCCTTCAGCTTAAAGTATTGCCATTGTCCTCTACAAGATGATAGATCCATGAAAGGAACATAGCATTAACTCATCACCTTCTAAGTTTAGTTGAAAATCAGTCCATCTTTGGTAACTGAATGAGGGGCATCCCAGGGGTAGAAGAAGGGCAAATAGTTTCAGGAACATTTGTGTGTTGAGGAAACTTGGGTCTTTTTTATTTGTATGTATTCCTATGTTTAGGAAATTCAGGTCTTTTTATTCTTCAGCTGGTATATTTACTACCTATTCCTTAGGAGCTTCCTCCATTGGTCGCTGCCCAGCCACTGTCAGCAAAATGTCAAGGCAGTATTATTACCCAGAGTTGCCATACTCTATAGTAATAAGAAGAATCATTTCACTGAGCCCGTGGAGTTTGTAAAGAAGTCAAATAAATAACAGGAACTTGAAGTTCAAGAAATGCTTGTATGATGCCTTTGATACAGATATTGCCATGACAGAGAGATAACAGCAAGGGCATAATATGCATGTGTTAGTCACTAGCAGAAGAGGTGGCCAGTCTCACTTCAGTGATGCTATTGGGTAAAGAGCAGCAGAACAGCTGGAAAGACATAAATTGTTCTGCTAAAAACTGAGAGTTTATATTTTCAAAAGGACCCTAATGAAATACTACGTTTGCAAGCACAATGGAGTTTAGAAGCTCTGAGTGAACTATATCTTCACAGATAGGAAATGACTGATTATGGACGTGAGAGTAATTTCCAAATTATCTGTTTATAGTCAGGTCATTAACTTGTTAGAGAAAAGATAAAAACCAACATCAATTTAAAAGAAAGAATAAAAATGAGAATATGTGGAGTAAAATTAAAATTGCTCTAATCTGACTTATTTATGATTTTGTTGTTGTTCAGTAGTTTCAGTCATGTTGGAATTTGTGACCCCATTTGGGGTTTTCTTGGCAAAAATTCTGGAATGGTTTTCCATTTCCTCCTTTAACTCATTTTACAGATGAGGAAAGTGAGGTAAACAGGGTTAAGTGACTTGGCCAGAGTCCCATAACTAGTAAGTATCTGGGGGAGGATTTGAACTCAGGTCTTCCTGACTCCAATTCTCTATCCACTGTGGCACTTAGGTGCCCCCAATTATAATACTAGTAGTAACTAATAACAAACATAATTAATAATAAAGAAAACAGAGAGACCTGTTCTCACCAAAAGTGTTTGCTGCTGTCACGGAGAATGTCCAGTATAGAATCCAAATCCTTTAGATAGTGAGAACTTCCAGATGCTCCTTTTTGTAGGTGCTATTCTGGAAATTTCATCAAGTTCTGGAATATATTCGTACACCTCTTAAATGAGATTTATAATTTATTTTAATTTATTTATTTAATTTAATTTATAATAAGACTTTGGTCTAACTATCTAAATAGAAGAAGCCAAGTGGCTGAAGAATACTTTTTTTTGGACTAAAATATGTAATTGGATGAGTAACTCCCACAATTAGTCCATTAGTATTCCTATTTTGATAGATACTACAGAGATATATTCAATTCAATATACAAAAGAATGTAAGATGAAATGATTCTGGGAAATCATGCAAGGCTTTTAATGATCCCAAGCTTCTTCTGAGACCAAAAGCCCATCTCCTTAATACCAATATTCCTCATGATACTGTGTGGATACAAGGCATGAAATATCATAGTTTCTACATTATTAAAGTTGCAGGTCACCCAAAGGCCAATGGAGAGAGGCACATGGTTAATAATAGAATCATGAATTTATAGAAAGAAGGGAACTGAGAGGCCAGCAAGTTCAACTCTCTCATTTTACAGATGAGGAAACTGAGACCCAGAGAGGTTAAAAGATTTGCCCTAAGTCACACAATAAGTAAGTGTCTGAGATCAAGTTCAGGTCTTCTTGACTCCAAGTCCATCATTAAGTCCAATGTGTCATCCAGTTGTCTCAGTGGACATGTGTAAAGACCTCTTGGGGGATCACTTTATGGCACCAGAATCTACCCTATAACTTGACTCATAAAAGCACCAGTTGGCCATAATCGTTAACCATCAGCCAGAGGTTAATCACTCACACCCATGTCCTAATTAGGCCAAGTGGAGACCCAGATAATTGACCATATAAAAGTGAGCATGAAGCTCAAATTCATCAGAATGGCTCAACTATGTCCACAAACGTGACACAGTAGCAGCTGAGTGGATAATTACCCCTTTATCATGGTATGTCCGCATGATAAAACTTACATTACTTTAGACAACTGTGTTTCTGTACTTCTCCATATTCCTTAAACTCATCTCAAGAGAGTCTAAGTGGGCTGTTGTATTTCCAACAAGGAACTGAATACCAAAAGGATATAAAAGATATCACCAGAGAGAAATGCAGTAAGAAGAATGGGTGGCCACTCATAGCAAGAGCAGAAGAAAATAGTTAGATAGCCCATGCATTCCATTGGTGCCCACATAATGAATGTCAAGCAATCTAGAGAAAAGTTCTCCATGTGTTGGACACTTTGGGGAAGAATTTTGTGATGACTTTGGACAACAGTTGTACTAGATGAGAAGTCATAGATGGAGTATAATGTACACTGTTGGATGGCATGTACGTGTTAATTCACACATCCATGGACATAAAACTCAGACTATAGGTTTTATGATTTCTCAATTTGCATCATTTGAGTTCCAGGACATATTTATCTTCCCTACTTCAAAAACTCTGTGATTTCGTTACCCTCTCCACCAATGCGAATGAGTTTTGTGGTCAGAAAAAAAAAAGCTATGGTCTGGTAGCCAAGCTTTTGATGCTAAACCTCTACAAATAGACACACACAGGCCCATCCATAGTCATTTAAGCACTAATTAAGTGGGCTCTCATCATTAACAATTTGCTTGATTAAAGGGGCTGGTGAAAAGAACTTGTAAAGTTTTATCTTGATATTCAATCCCTAGCATCCCTGCAGTTTAACAATCACTTGCATCTTGTTCTTCCATTTAAATTCTAGATGATTCAATCAAATTAAATAAACATGCAATTATAAGGCCAGTTCTTCTCACTTTCACCATTTACTTCAAATACTAATTAATCACTGAAAAAGAGACCTTCAGTAGCCATAGCAATGTCTAGTTTTGGACTTTGAAGTTAGAACACTTCAGTCACATCCCCAAAGGGAAACCACAGATTTCCACTTTCAATGGGATGACAAAGCAGTGTTGTTCAATGCCCTCCCTCACTACTTTAACATCCATTTTCAAGTTATTCTATTTGAGGACATCTCTAGAATTTGGCCAGAATTACCTATTTAGGAGAATAATTTAACGTTCTTGAGTTACCATTTATTTAGTCATCATTTTACCTTTCTGCCAACAACTGTGACATATGTTGGTTTATTACACCTTTTAGATGATCAGCTCAAGATAAGAAAAGGCTTTGTTATGTTGGGGCTTGAGCAGAGACATGATAGAGCTGACCAGGGATCTAGCACAATGGTATCAGCAGAACTGGGGCAACTCCGCTATGTATCAGGATACCCATGGGCCAAAAACTGATATGGAAAACCACACATTAACATTGTCTGTGTTCTGCTGTATATTCATTTATTTTGTTATATATTTTCCAGTTACATTTATCTGGTTTCCACTCATAATATCCTGGAATTTTAGAGATATAAGAGACAGATGAAATAAAACATTGCCTTTCAGCATTATAAGAATTCAAGCCAGAATGACCTTTAAAGATCATTTAGTCCAAACCCATCATTTTAAAGATGAGGAATCAGAAGAGTAAAGGAAATTATCCAGTCATACAAGCAGTACATTGGGAGATTCAGAGTTTGAACTTAGCTCAGCTTTTGAGAGTTAATAGAAACAGCACTAACTAATACAAGTAACTCTAGGCCCTTTGCTCTCCATCCCATTTTTATCTTTTAATTAGGTTCAGGTGGCCCTTGTCTCGTAGGTAATATAAAATCTCAAAGGAGATTAGAGGCCTGCAGATGAATCCTGCCCCAAACTGAATTAAGGTAGGAGAGATGCTAGGATTGCCTGACAAGACCAAGGAGACCAATTAAGTTCAAGAGGTAAAATTGGAAATGAAATTAAAAATAAAATAACCAAATTACTCTTCTAGAACTGAACCACACACCTCAATTTAGGAAGGTAGGGAAGGTAGTTAGGCAGCACAGTGAATAGAGTACCAGGCCTGGAGTTAGGAAGACTCTTCCTGAGTTCAAATACGACCTCAGATACTTACTAGCTATGTGACCCTGAGCAAGTCACTTAATGTTGCTTACCTCAGTTTCCTCATCTGTAAAAATGAGCTGGAGAAGGAAATGGCAAATGATTCCAAGATCTTTGCCAAGAATGCCCCAAATGGGGTCACGAGGAGTTGGACAGGACTGAACAACAAAGGGAAATTTACATATGTTACATAAATTTCCATTCCAGAGCCCTGCGCAAAACTTGGCAGAAAGACTTTGCTCCAGCACATGAGAACCAGAAATATCCTTGCCATGTAGTTTGCAGCATAAACCTGAATTTCTCTCTTCACTACTTTTATTTTTTAACTCAAATTTTGTGATTAGTGCAGAAGAAGAAAGTATCCTTAACAGAGCCTTGCATGTAAATATTTTTAAATGAATGAATGAATATTGATGAAGAGAAGGAAAATTATTGCCATGACAATGAGAATTTAATGAGTAAATTATTTTTCCTACTCATGAGTTTTGAAAATTATTTGTAAAGCTGCATTACTATAACTAGGTCAGTGACAGAATAATTTTAATTCTTTTCTTATTTCTTCCTCATGTTTGTCTGTATGGCTACCTTTATGTCCCGAACCTACCTAACCTCTTGACTTTTGATGATGGACTGTACTGTCATCTCTGTGAAGTGCATCTAATGGCAATAGCATTCAAAATTTTTCATAAGCTCTTTCCAAATGATAAATCCTATTTTATAAATGATTTTCTTAGGCCTGTCTCATAATTGGAAAAGTTAGGCTTCTTTCCTCTCTATGTTATCTAAGTTCAATTATTCTTAATAGCTTTTGCTCTCCCCTACTTTCAGTGATTGAAGATAAATCATCAATGACCATTGCCATTAGAACATTGTGATTTTTAGCATCCTCCCCTGCTTTTTAGCCATTAATTGCTTCAGTACACTTAATTAGCAGTTCCATCGGCATGAGGACTGCTGCTCTTACCCTGCAGTTAAATTTGGGCTAGAGATGAATCATGGTAGGCAGGCAGACTAAAAGGGTACAATTATAGATTGAGGCGTATATACATATGTGCATAGTTCATCTTCTTAATATAAAACTAGATTTGTATGTAAACTATATTTATTTATACCTTAAAATATATTTTCTAATTGAAAATAAGTTCCTTGATATAGAAAGTGTTTTTAAAAACTCCTCCCTGAAAACAAATTAAGCAAGGACAGGCAGTATACCAGAGAAATACTTGTGGGAAAATGAGTCTTTACCTGAGTGGCCCTCATACTCTAAGGCAAGCTATAAGTGACCTTTGGGATTTAAGGACCTCTTTGAGAGTAATGCTTGCTCATTCAAGAATTTCTCCTTTAAACCATCAATATTTTAATGAAATATTCCTTGGTTAAAAGAAAGAACAGAAGAGTTTACATCTGGATACTAACATGATATTACTTGTTCACCATGGCTGTGTCTGCTGGGCTCAAAAGTGGATTATTTTTTATGCAATGATTTAAAAAAAATACCAAGCCTGTCAATGTTGACATTATCCAGTTAATACTACCAAGAACCTACATTATATCAGCAAAAGAATTCTTCCAAACATGTCAGATAATATTAGCAACCAATTAACCCTTGTCGACATTAGCCAAATAAACTCAATATTGTTGATTTTTATAAACATAGGTTAGAGTTAGACATTACCCCAAAGATATATGTAAAATTCAAACTGGTTTTAACTTGGAATGGGATGTTAATCTCTTCTGATGATATATTTAAAAACCTTTCCCTTTAGTGTAATTCAAAGGATTTTCATTGTCTATCAAATGGAGCATGCTCCCAGTTGGTTTGCTTGCATAGGCTTTTTAAAGAATGAATGGCAGTTGAGAAAAGGTAGCTATCTCAAGATGGTCCTAAGCAGTCACAGCTTCTCTTTATGGTTCTTTAAAATTCTGAAATGTGACATCTAGTGCTGAAAGTTTGCTTCACACAGTTTGAGACCTGCTTTAGAACTAAGGAATCCCTTTTCCCCTTTCATGGAGATTTATAACTAAATAGGGACAGAATATAAAGGATCATATACAAGGGAGACTTGACTCAATATCAACTCATTCCAGGGGTTGGTTACCTCAAAGCGTGTTTTGTCCACCCTCACTTCAAATACCAGACATGACTCCAGGCTCAAATGTAAGCATGTAATAAGGCTCCTGTCCTGCACATACATCCTCAATGCTCAGAATTGGAGTGGATCTCAGAAGCCAGGTAGCACAGCCCATGCCTGACCAAATTCCCTCTGCAACATCTCTGACAAGCTAGCTGCTCCAGTGATGGAAAACTTACTACCTACAAAGGCAAGCCATTACTTTTGAATAACTCTAATTGTTAGAAGTCAGCATCAGTTCGTACCTCTGGGCCCAATCAAGACTAGCTTAAATCTTCCTCCATCTGACAACCTTTCAAGTATTTGCAGACAGCCATCATATTGCGCCACTCCCGCCCCCCCTCCCCACACACACAAACACTTCCCCTCCAAAGTCTTCTTTAGAACTTTCATTTTCTCCAGAGGACTACTTGGCTCCTATTTGTGATGCTGGATAGAGCTAAAGGAAATCATGAAATCATGCTCAGTTTCCTACAAATGTATGTTACATGTCAACTGTGCCCTCAATGCAGCAAGGTTATCCTTTTACACCTCTATTCAATTACATATTCCACTCATCCCAATGGCTGTTCCAAACAGTCCCCCCACAACAACCCTCCCCCACCCGCTGAGCTGAAAAAACTGAGGTCATCTGATGAGAACCTGTTCTCTCATACCACTTACCTTACATCGTGCAGGCATCTTCCCCTCATTTTCTCCTCCTTCAACCCTGTTTCTCAATAAGTGGTCTTTTCTTACCAAGACAAACCCTAAATGCATCTTTGAAGTCATCACTTCCCATATCTTCAGGAGATTATCCTAATCAGCATTGCCACTCTTTCATTAATATCTAGTCTCTCCCTGGCACCTTCCCTGCTACATGCAACTATGCCAATGGTTCTCTGTTCTTAAAGAAGCCCCACTTGATGCAACTAACTACCATCTTCTATCTTTCCTCTCTTTTTTGGCTAATTCTTTTTGGGGGGGGCAATTGGGGTTAAGTGACTTGCCCAGGGTCACACAGTTTGTAATTGTCAAGTGTTTGGTCTGAGGCTGGATTTGAACTCAGGTCCTCCTGACTTCAGGGCCAGTGCTCTATCCACTGCGCCACCTAGCTGCCCCTGGCTAATTCTTTGAGAATGCTATCTATACTCTCTCTCTCTCTCTCTGTATATATATACATGTGTGTGTGTGTGTGTGTGTGTGTATATATATATATATATATATATATATATATATATTTGTATGTATATATGCCTTCACTTCCACTCTTCTCCCTCACTTCTAAACCCTTTGCAATATGGCTTCCAATCTGAAGTTTCAACTGAAGTTGCTCACCCTTCAAAAGTTACTGTTAATTAATTAAAGTTAATTAACTTCTTAATTGCTAAATCTAATGCTCTTTTCTCTGTCCTCATCCTTCTTGCTCTTTCTTCAGCCTTTGAAACTATTGACCATTGACCGCTTTCTCTTCCTGGATACTCTCTCCTGTCTTTTATCTCACTTGGTGATCTCATTCACTGCTTTGGATTCAGTCATCATCTCTGTGCAAATCATTCCCAGATTTACATATCCAGCCCTAGTCTCTCTGCAGAGCTCCAGTGCCACATTACCAATTACCTTTTGGGCAATTTGAATTGGATGTCTCATAGGCAGCTCAAACTCACCATATCCAAAACACAACTCCTTGTCTTTCCTATCAAGCCCTCCCCTAATCACAACTTCTCCATCTGTTGTGGGTGCCAATCTCCTTCCCATTGCCCAGGCTCACAAACTCAGTGTCACCTTCACTCTTCTCTTGAATTCACTCCACATATATATGAACTCCACTACAAATATTGCCAAGTCTTGTCATTTCTACCTTTACAACATCTTTCATGTACTTCCCCTTCTCTTCACCCATATGGCCACCATATTGGCACGGTAACCTTCTTATTGATCTTTCTGCTTCATTCTAATCTATCGTCCTCAGCTCCTAAAGTTATTTTTCTAAAGAGTAGGTCTGAACATGTCACCCTCCACCACTCCATGAACCCCAGGGACTCCCTCTTACCTCCAGATTCAAATATAAAATCCTGTTTCCAGTTTTCTTACTCCCCTCCATCTACTCTATGATCCAACTATAGTAGCCTACTCACTGTTCATCACATTTATCCTCTTTCTTCCTTCTCTTTGCCTTTAGATTGACTGTCCCCCATTCCTGGAATGGTCTCCATTCTCACATCTATCCCTCTGCTACTCTGACCTTCTTCAAGACTCAACCCAAATCCCATCTTCTTTAGGAGACCTTCTTGGTCCTCTCATTCCTAATACCATCCCTCTAAAATTACCCTCCATTTATACTGTATAGATCTTGTATATACATGGTTTTTGCTATGTGAACTTGGGTAAGCTACATCACTTTTGTAAACTGTACTTTCCTTATTTATAAAAATGAAGATATCAATTCCCATTTAGCTCTAGAACTCATGCTCCTATAACACTAGATACAACTGGAAAAACTCCTTTTTTCCATTTCTACAATAGCACTTCTTCATTACTTGACCCAGTTACTTCCTTTTTCTTCCTTATTCTCTATATTTTACCCTTTATCTTCTATCTTTTTGTTTAGGTGTGTATATGTGAATGCAGATATAAAGGCATCTTTTTAAGTGTAAATTTGTGGGTATTTATTGCAGCATTGCACAAATTTCACAAGAACTTTGTTACTAGAAATTTTCACATAATCAACAGAGCTCTTATTTGGCCTGCAGCAGAGATTAAGCCATTGTGGAGAATGAGTCTAAAAATCAATGGATTGTTCTTTCCCCCAATCAATTTGTTCCACAGTCAATGGCCACTGAGTTTTCAGCAGCAACATAGTGAAAGGTGAGGGTAAGTATAAAGATGATTTGCAGTGACATTACCCATTAGGGGGAAAATCACCAGAATAAGCACAATTATCAGGTTAATAATACAGGAAGATTAAAAACTAGCCCATTTGTCACAAGCAGGACTGTGACTCCAGAGGTTGTCAATGATAACTGCTGATCTATCCAGCTTAGAGGCGTTTGAAAGCAAGCAGTTTTGATTCCAAATACAGGCGGGCCATAGCTTAGGAAGACGTGAGTTACAAATGGCTTGTTTGAATAAATGACATGGTCGCTGGCCACCATTGCTGCTGTCAGGAATTATAGGGAGTGCTGCTTTTGAGAGCTGTCTCCCTCTCCACTCTGCCTCCCCACCAGTCGAGGCCGACTCTGACTTCTCAGGCAGGAGTCAGAGACACCAATGACACAGTCGTTGCTGTGTTATTTTCTTGTTCCCTCTTTAGAGAACTAAAGCTGGAAGGGATATCAGAAGTTATCTGTCTCAAACTCCTTATTTTATAGATGAGGACATTAAGGTACGTGGTCACACTCACATAAGTACTTAAGTATCAGAAGTAGGATTTGAATCCAGGTCCTCTAACTTTAAAACCAATCATCTTTCCACGTGAGACTTTTGATTATATTATCTAATTAGTAAATATCATTCAAGGCAAAATTCAAATGTAAATGATTCACTTTGAGGGAATGAAGGAAGAACAACTAAATTAAAGAAATATCTAGAGTCAGGGACTATTTTGAGTCCTAGATGACTTGTCCCCACTTGAAATAACTTTCAGCCCACTATTGGCATGTGGGGGTGAGTTCTGTCTTTTGTTTTTGTTTTAAACAAACAAACAAGCAAAACCACCTCAAAATCATAGACTGAGGAGCTTAAATCTGTTTTCCTGTGGAAAATAGTACTGGAATCTGTGTTCTTATTTTTAGCTCTGTTTTCTGAAAAGATATCTTAAAGTCATTTCTATGTGCAAGTCTGAATTTGCATTCTCCACACAATATATGCCAGGAGCACAAAGATGACAGTATTTAAACCATCCCCATGAACTGCTGAACCCACAATATGTATGATGGAATCATTCCCAAGAGTAAACATGAAGCAAATTCTGACTTGTCTATTTTCTCAATAGAGTATCTACTATTTCTTGAAATAATTAATGTCCCGGTACCAAGGAATGAAGCAGAAAGCTTTTTGCTGTGATGAAAAATAACAATCTTTTTGCCAAACAGAAAGCAAAATAGCTTCTCAGTATGTTAATATACTGAAACCCCAATTCCCATCTCTTAGACCAGGCCTGCGCAACCTTTGGTCTGCCAGAGAATTTTGGGTGCCCTGCAAAAAATGTAGACGACATTTTCCTCTACATTTTTCACGGGCTGCCTGCCTTACACCTTCCTAAATTAAGTAAATAGTTACCGAGTATAAAATACGACCAACTTTCAGGTTACTCACTCAAATCTGTTAATTCTTTGAGAGGAAGCTAAGTGGTACAGAGCACAGATACTGGAGTCAGAAAGACCAGAGTTCAAAGGTGATCTCATACACTTGCTAGTTGTGTGACTAGGGCGAGTCATTTAACCCCTGCCTGCATAAAACTAGAGAAGGAAATGGCAAACCATTCCAGAATCTTTGCCAAGAAAATCCCATGGACAGGTGGTCCATGAGATCATGAAGAGTCAAATGGGACTGGTTGACCCAACAACAACAACAACAAACCACAACAACCACAATTGTACAATAGAAAAAGTACTGGATTTGGAGGTAGAGGACTTAGTTTCAGATCCCAGCTTTGACTTACTAGCTGCACGACCTTGGGCAAGTACTTTCACTGTCTTCATCTATAAAATAAAGGGGTTAAACTAGATGACCTTTGAGGTCACTTACAATTGTAAATGTATGAGCTTATAATCTCCACAATGTCTATGTTTTCTCCATGCCTATTGCTTCTACCTTCGTGCAGAGCTTTATTACCACCTACCTAGATAATTGCAATAACATACTAACATGTCTTCTGGCTTCCATGTTCTCTCATTCCATTCCACCCTTTACACTGCTGCTAGTCATCTTCTTTGTGTATTTATCTAGTCCTCTCATCTGTCTGCCCAAAACTCCTCCTTGTTATTGCTTACTACCTATTGTGCCAGTCGCGCCGTGCACTCTCCTTCTAACAGGAGCAGGCTGCCAAGGTCATACTTACCAGTCTTCGGAGCCCACCCAGATAAACATAGAGACGAGCCGATCAGGAGGTGCAAGCACTCGAACTTTATTCAGAGGCCATCACAGCAAGGCCAAGCAGGAAAGCAAGAGCAAGAGAGAGCAAGCTCCGACCCCTACCGCCCTTATATACCTTCCTAGCCCCTCCTCCTCAGCCCGCCTACCAGTGAATGATTGTAGGATCAGATACCGGAAGGGGATGTCTGGGGTTAGCGCTGCACCAAGGGAGAGGACGTGACACAGGAAGCTAGGCCTGGATACAGGAAGGAGACGTCTGGGGTTAGCGCTGCACCTAGGGAGAGGACTAGACAAAGGGAGCTCGTTCTCTGCCATCCCACTCCCACGTGGCACAGCCCCCTGCCTCAGGAGCACATGCTCCGGCTACTTCCCCATATCCTGTTTCTACCCCAGTTCACCACAACTCCACATGGCACAGCCCCCTGCCTCGGGAGCATAAGCTCCAGTTACTTCCTAATATCTTGTCCCTGCCCCATCTTGCCACAACCCCCACGTGGCACGTAGCCAACATCAGACAATCCCTCACACCTATATAGTTTACCAGGGGTGGAGAGCCTGCAGCCTCAAGGCCACATGTGGCCCTCTAGGTCCTCAAGTGTGGCCCTTTGACTGAGTCTAGGTTTTACAGAACAAATCCTTTTTATTAAGGGGTCTTGTTCTGTGAAGTTTGGATTCAATGGAAGGGTCACACCTGAGGACCTAGAGGGCCACATGTGGCCTTGAGGCTGCAGGCTCCCCACTCCTGGTTTGCCTGCAATTCAAGGCCCTTGACAATATGCCTCTATACTATCATTCTAGCCTTTCTCACAGTTCTTCTCTCCACATACTCTATGCTTCGGTCAAACTAAGCTCTCTGTCCCCTGAACACGTTTTCTACCTTTCTACCACCTTGCCATCCCAGAGCCTGAAATTTCATCATTACTGTTCTTTTCCTATTAAATAACCTGCCATCATTTTAAAGAGCAACTCAGATGTTACTTTCTCCAGAGTGCTTTTCTTAGACCTGCTAGGCACTATTGACCCTTCCCACCTCCAATTTTGCATAGTGCTTGGTTTGTGCTTCCCTAATGTGTTATAGCTGTACTGTGGTTACTTGTGTGCTTACTAGAAGTAAACTCCATGAGGACAGGCACCACGGCTAAACAAAAACTTTTATTTCCTTTACTGCTCTAAACATTAGTCAGCTTGGTGGCACACTGGATAGAGCACTGGACCTGGAATCAGGTCCAAGTTCAAATCTGGCCTTAGACACTTTCTTGCTATGTGACCCTGAGTATATTGTGTAACCTTTGTCTGTCTCAGTTTCCACAGCTGTAAAATGGGACCTACCTCCTGGGGCTGTTGTGAGGATCAAATGAGATAATGTCTGTAAAGCACTCAGAATAGTGCCTGGCCCCCAGTAGGTACTTAACAAATGCTTGTTCCTCCCTCCCTCCAATGCATACACATAGCAGGGAATTGATAAATCTGTGTTGAATAGAATTGAATTTCAATTGGCAGTAACAATTATAAAAAACTTATTTGGCATTTGAAGGAATTAGATGAAATTATTTCTATTTGTATCCTCATAGTCTATAGGTTGATCTACTGGAAAACAGGCAGGCGTAAAGAAGAATGTAATAGTCTGAATTATGTAGCCCAAATGGCTGAGAGACTTTGAGTTTTTTCCAAAGTATTTATTTATTTATTCCAATTTATTCCAAATTATTTATTCCAAAGTTCTATGAATAGATACCCTCTCTGAGAGTGAACAGAAACGGGATACCCAACAAATCCTCTAGAAGTTTGGAGACGGGACTGATCACCAAGGGCTAGGGAAGTTGGGGAAAACTGTGGAGGAAGGAGAATCTGAGTTTGACCTTGAAGCAAGGGCAAAACTTAAACAAATGGAGAGACGAGGGACGAGCATTCTGTGGAGGAGGAATGGCATGAGCAAAGGGGGAAGTACACACGCTACATTTGGAAGTAATGAATAGAGCAGCATTTTTGCTACAAATGATGCATAGAAGCTAGTAATGGGAAATAAGGTTGGAGCAGTAGATAAGGCCTAGTTGTTGGTGACCCTTGAACGACAGGCTGAAGAATTTAGACTTTATTCTAAAATGTGTGGAGCCATTAAAGGCTTTATAGCATGGGATGGGGTAAGTGGCATCTGCAAAAGCAATGTGTTAAGGTTAATATGGCAGTGGTATTAAAAGAAGAGAAAGCTAGAGAAAGAGAGACCAGTTGAGGACAGTTGTATATAAGAGACTGGAAGGCCTGGACAATAGGGGTGGCAATAGAGTACAAAGGACAAAAAGACATTAGAAAGGAAGAATTCGTAGAGCCTGATAGCTCATTGTCCAAAGCAGAATTCCTTATCTTTTTCTCCCCACCCCACCTCTCTTCCTAACTTCCCTCTTTCTGTGAAGTATACCACCATCCTCATCACCCATGTTCACAGCCTTGCAATCATCCTCAACCCTTCACACACTCCTTCATTCCCCCATATCCAGTTGGTTTCCACATCATGTACATTTGTAGCTCCACCACACCTCTCCTATACTTTCTCCTCTCTCCACTCAGTTCAAGGCCACCACCTCAGTTCAAGATTTCTCATCTGAATGACTGTAATAGTCTCCTAATTGGATTCCCTGCCTCCAGCCTCTCCCATCCCCTCTCCTAACCATGTCCCATAGCACCAAAGAGCTATTCCTAAAGCACAAGTCTGACCATGTTACTGCTGCTCAAAACACTCTCGTGGTTCCCTCTTATCTCTAGAATCAGATCTGTTTAATAATTAAAGCTCTTCCCAGTCTGGCTCCAGCCTGCCTTTCCAAGCTCATCCCATATTACTGTTCTTAACTACTTCTGCATTCCAGCCAAACCAGCCTACTTGTGGTTCCTCCTACCTTACATCCCTCCCCTGCCTTCATGTCTTTGCACAGGCTGTCTGTCCCCCAAGCCTAGAATGCATCCCCTCCTCACATCTGTTGTTTATAATCCCTAGCTCACCTCAGAGCTCTGTACAAGTGCCATAGTCCTTTCCTAAGGTTTTTCCTGATCCTCCTCCAGCTGCTATTATCTCTCCCTCTTCTGAAATTACCTTGAATTTTCCTTATTTCATATGCACATGTGTGGATACATGTATGTGCATGCACACACGCAACATGCATGTATATATGCACATATATACATGTATGTATGCACACACGTGCACACATGTATGTGTATTTACACATGTATATTTCTGACTTATATGACCATGTTATTCTCCTACAAATGGAATGTAAATTTCTTGAGGGCAGGAGCTATTTAATTTTTATCTTTGTAAATTCAGTGCCAAACCTTGGCACATAGCAGATATTTAACAGATGTTTATGGGTTCATATGCTTACCAATCAGAGATTTAGAGCAGAAAGGGACCTTAGAATATATCTAGTCTAACTCTTTAATTTTTTAGGTCCTCAGAGAGGGTAGGTGACTTGGCTGTGGGCTCACAGTTAATGTGTCTGAGATGGGATTTGAACTCACGTCTCCTTGGCTTTAAGTGTAGTACTCTACACATTATACTGCGCTGCCTTTACATGTTGCTACATTGTATAGGGAGGAGAGTCAAAGATGGATGACAGGTAAATTATCTTGGTCTTTTTCACATGAACTGCTTTCTATAACCAGATTATCTCCCACCCTAAACTTAATACAGTTGGTTTTTTTTTTTGTAACCAAATACAAGATTTTGCACTTATCCCTATTGAATTTCACCTTGTTAAATACAAATCTGTCATTTTTGACTGCTAAGATCTTTTTGGATTCTGATTCAAGCAGTAGAGGTTAGGGGAATACCTTCCTTCTAAAGAATGAGGCCTCTTCTCCGTAACTCAGACACTATATAGAAATAACATGGTATGGTTGAATTGCAAAACCTATGTTTGAGTCCTGGTAGTGACCTTTTTTATGTGACCTTGGGCAAGAAAGTGTCTTTTGTCTTCTTTTACCACATATGTAAAATGTAGATAAAGATAATTGCACACCCTTTCCTAACAAGGTTGTTACAAAGACCAAATGAAATATTTGTAAAGTCTTTTGCAAATTCTTAGGTGGACTATGTACATTTAACACAACAATTATTACCTAGAGAAATTGACTATGCAGATAATCTTCCTGAACGTAACATACACACATACATATGCATAATAACACTTATGTTACGATTTGTACCATCTTTATTTTCTTACATATCTTATATTCCCCTACTGGATTGTAATTTCCCAACATCGTACATTATTACATGTGGCTGATGTTTAATAAATGCGTGTTACATGAATGAATCACTGAATCTGGTAGGGAACCTTGACAATTTCAACAACATCTGAAAGCTGTGTTTGATTACCAGCCAAGACAGAAATCTGATGAGGGCCCGCTTACCTAGTTATTTTGTTCACTGCAAATAAACATGTGAAAAGACTCTCAAAAGTTGGGGAAAGGAATGAAGGATATGTTTTTATAGATTTTAAAGCTGTTTACACAGAATGCTGGTTCAAAATGGTGATGATAAAATGTGCCTTCAGTTTTAATACCTAGTGTCCTAGTGGTTGGAAACCTCGACATGTTCCATCATAGCACCTAGTTTATTCCCAGGGTATATCTTACTTCCTGGCAGGATTTGGCTAAATGACCTACAGCTCATTTGCAAGAGACAAATGAAGACTGCATCAAGAGGTCAGGTTGGCAACCTTCCAAAAGAACAATCCTGTTTTATTATTTTTAAAATCTTTAGCATGTAGTTTGATTGGATTTTAAAGAGGCTGCCTCAGGGAATACTTAACTGAACATCCAAGCTGATGGGAGAGTCTTTAAAATAGCTTACGAACTCATTTTCACCTATGGCAAAGCTTATATTTAGGAAAAAGAATTCTTTGGTAAATGCAACATTCAGGAGAAGGAATATTAGTCTCAATGATGCACACTAATTCACGGCACTAAATAGCTAAATTATTTGAACATTCAACTCACTTTACCTGAATTCAGCGTTATTAAAAATGTATTCAGATTTTATTTTAAATATAATTTTGTGGTTAGGACAGGATCTTTTGCCTATGATTAATTAGTACCCTTTTGAACGAATCTGATTTTTTTCCTGTTTCTAATTTCAGTCAGCAATTTTAAGATCGAGGATAAGTTATTTATTTATCCTGGCCAAGTTTGAAAGGCAATTTAATCAGGCACATGAAGTGTTCTTATACAAAACGTTATCCAGCTTGCCTGAATTTGTAACAAAATTCAGCTGTGTCCTAGGAGGCCTACGACATAAGAGAAAGAAACTCTGAGCTCATGCAGGTTCATCCTGGGACAATCTGACTACAAAGAGCAGGAGGTAACTCAATGGAAATTGCCTATACAAAGCTCATGTTAATGCTCATGTCTAGGGTTTCCCCAAAATGATGTAAATAAGGTCCTTTCTAGAAAATGTACTTTGAGTTACTATGTGGATATCAATTATAGGACATTGATTTTCCTTGACCACAAAAACTCACTACACAGAATATCATAAGAACTCATGAATGTAGAGAAATAAAACAATAATCTATCATACTCATACTCTAATGGTTTATAAACGTAACTGTGCAACTGTAGAACAGATATATAATGTTAACCTCGGACTTGCACCATCTGAGTCACTCACAAGGTCCATCTATAAAATGGGGATAAAAATTGCACCTGCTCCCCAGGGAGAGACAATATATATATATAAAGCATTTTGCAAACCATAAAGTTCCATATAAATACTAGCTATCATTAATATTATTGTCATTAGCTATTTAATTCAATGAATATTTGATTTTTAATTAAAATTTTTTAATCAGTCAAAATTCTCTTTCTTTGCTTTCTACCATTGTCCCCCCCACCCCACCTCATACAGATGAGAAAGAAAAACAAGCCCTCTATTATTACGATGTATAGTCAAATAAAACAAATTTCCGTATTGGCCATGTACCCCCACCCCCCCAAATATATGTTTCATACATGGCTTTTTCACTTCTCTCTCAAGAGGTAGATAGTATATTTCATCATGAGACTTCTAGAAATGTGTTTAGTCATGTTACTCGGAGTTCCTGAGTCTTTCAAAGTTGTTTGACTTTACAATATTGTTGACTTTGTATAAATTATTCTCCTAGTTCTGCTCACTTCAGTTTGTATCAATTCATACAAGCCTTCCCTGGTTTGTTTGAAACTTTCCCCTTCATAATTTCTTATGGCAAAATAGTATTCCATCACATTCATATACCATAACTTATTCAGCCATTCTCCAATTGATGGATATTCAGTTTCTAATTCTTTGCCATTGCAAAAAGAGCTGCTAATATTTTGTGTATCCTTAGAATTTGTTTTGCTTAGCACTAATGTCTCCTTTAATGTACCTTCCCTGTAATTCTCCCTTTTCCCTTTTTCATTCTATTATCTTATTGAGTGAAATATATTTCTGAACCCATCTGTGTACGTGTGTATTCTTCACTTTGACCAGTTCTGATGGAAGTGAGGTTCAAGTATCACCTACTCTCCCTACCCTTCCCTCCATGTTTGTATAGACTTCTACTTGCACAGTCCGATTATGTGAAATAATTTTCCGTAACATTCCTTTCTCTTTCTCCCCCTCATATATTTTTCTTCCTCTCCCTTTCCATTCTTTTAAGGTCATCAAGATATAATATAACCATTCCTAGGCCTTCTGTCTAATTAGACTTCCTCAATGACCTAATCATAATACAGTTCAGAGGGGACATATGTATCATTAGGAAAGTAAGCAGTTTATTCTCGTTTAGTCCCTTATGATTGTCCATTCATCTTTACTTTTTTATTCTTCCCAACTCCTGTGTTTGTATGTCAAAGTTTCTACATAGCTTTGGTCTTTTCATCAAAAATGTTTAGAAATCTTTTTTTCATTAAAGGCTTATTTTTTTTCTCCAGTAGGATTATGCTAAGATGTTCTTATCCAACAAAGAATATAAACTTTTATCCTTTGCTTTCTCAGAATTTGTATTCCAAAGGGCAGCTATGTGGCGGCAGTGATTCAGCACTGGCCCTGAAGTCAGGAGGATCTGAGTTCAGATCTGGCTTCAGACCAAACACTTGACACTTAACTAGCTGTATCACCCTGGGCAAGTCACTTAGCCCCAATTGCCTAAAATAAAAAAAAAATATATTCCAAGTGGTAGTCTCTTTTATAGTGTTGCCTGCTAAATACTGTATGATCTTGACTGTTACTCTTTGGTACTTGAATTTTTTTCTTTCTGGCAGCTTGCAGTATGTTTCTTTTGACCTAGAAACTCTGGATTTTGGAGACCATATTCCTGGGAATTTTCATTTTGGAATTTCTTTCCATAGGTGACCAGTGGATTCTTTCAATTTCCATTTTGTCCTCTTGTTCTAAGAGGTCTGGGAGTTTTCTTTTATGATTCTTTGAATTATTATGTCTTTTTTTTTTTTGGTAATGGCTTTCAGGTAATACAGTGATCCTTAAATTTTCTCTCCTTGACCTATTCTCCAGGTCAGTTGTTTTTGCTATGTGATACCTTAGATTTTCTTCTTTTTTTAGTCTTTTGACTTTGTTTTAACACTTCTTGTTGTCTCATGAAATTAATAATTTTTATTTGTTGTTTTCTAATTTTCAAAGAGTCTATTGTTTGGGCAAGGTTTTGTATGTCTTGGACCAAGTTGATAATTCACTTTCCAATTTTATCTTCCATAACTCTCAACTATTTTCAGTTTTTTTCATCTAGGACTCTCATTTCCTCTCTAAAATTTTTAACTTTTTTTAAAAAAAAAAACTCTAACTAAATTTCTTCCAAGAATTCCAATCGAATTTGTTTCTGAGCTGTGTTTTTCTTTGAAGTTTTGCTTGTATATGTTTTGGAGTCATTCTCTTCTTCTGAGTTTGTGTCTTGAGCATCACCACACCATAATTGCTTCTTATGGGGGGAGTCTTTTTTTTCTTTTCTCATTCTTCTACCATACTTCCTGACATTGGTCTTTATGTTTGGTCAAGGCTTTGTGCACTTCTGAAGGGAATATCTGGACTGGTCAGACTGCTGTTTTCTTGGCTTATTAAGTTTTGTGTTATTCTAGGATCTCAAGAACAGTTTAGGCTAGAGACCTTCAAGCTTTCAGTGCTCCTTGAAGTGGTCTGATCCAGGGAAAGTCTGATGGCTATCCCCCTGGTCTGAGCTCTGTAAGTTCATGCTCTTGTTTCAGTTTGAGCAATAGACTTATAGACTTACCTATTTGGGAGTTTCAGTAGACTGCTGTTGAATCCACCAGCTAGGAAATTCTTCTGGTTCACAGTGACAGAACTGAGGGCTTCCCTTTGGTTTGGGATTTATGCCCTGATTATTCTGCTGCTGGCTTTAGAATGGGCTAGAGGCTAGAACTGAGACCCTGTTCTACCTCAGATGGTCAAGCTACCTATAGCTGTTGCTGAATTTGAATTTGTTCTGAATTTGCTCATTTCTCAGAACACAGCCTGGTGCCTGCTAGTGCTCCTCACCCTGGAATGTTACCTCTGGATTTGGTGCCCTCCTCCTCATGCCCTGGATCTGTGACCTGAGTGACAGAACTACCAGTTGGCATCTGTTCCTGATCCTTGCATGAGGTTGAGTTGTCCTGCTATGGATCTTGTCTTTTTTGGTCCTCTTTCAGTTCCTGGGCACCCTAATTCTGCTGGCTAGACTCTCAGTGTCCACAAGAAACACTGTCTGTTTTCCTATGCCTACATGGACATAGGAATTTTCCCATCTCAATTTGGTCCGGTATTTTTTTTAGGTTTATTTGGACAAGTTTTGTGAAAGGGAGCTCACAGTATTTTTTTCTGCCACTCTGCCATCTTACCTACTCTATAAACATATTAAACACCTATTGTGTGTGTCTTCAGTCATCCTGATCTATATCTTGCCACTGGACCCAAATGGCTCTGGAGGAGAAAGTGAAGCTGGTGTCTTTGCACAGCCTTCCCTCACTTAAATCCAATTCATTTGCAAGTCATGGAATCATCTTCCTGATGTCATGGTCCTCTGTGAGAACAAAGGACAAACCACATTTAACTAACTGCTGTAGATTCAAATGAAAAATGAAAAAAAAAAGAATTCTTGTATTCAAGGAACATATATTTTTCTATGAGAGAGGGAAGGAGTAGGAGAGGTTAGGAATGACATATACTCAAATAAGTATGTTACCCAGTAAGGAATGATGGGGACAAAGGAGAAATCTAAGTGGAAGTCCTCTGGGATTGTTTGAGTAAGGAGGAAACATTTTCAGCTAGGAGGATATGGGAAGGTTACACTGAAAAGATGGCGGGTAAAATGAATCTTGAAGGAAAAAAAAAGATTCTGAAAAGTAGAGATGGGATCATGGGATCATTGATCTGGGGGAGGTAGAAGAGAGTAAGCATTTCTATAGTGTCTTCTATGTGCCAGGTACTGTGTTAAGCACTTTACAAGTATTATCTCAGTTTATCCTCAGAAACCTGTAAGCCACATTTTACATCTGAGAAAACTAAGGCAAAGGTAAAGCGACTTGCCCAGGACCAAACAGCTATTGCCTGAAACCAGATTTGAACTCAGATCCAGTGCACCACTTAGCTGCCTCTAATTAGTTTACTAAATTTATCATCATAAAGCTTTTCTCAGCATTTAAATTCATAGTGAGCATTCAACTGGTTTTATATGGAACATCTAAAATGGAAAGGAAGCTAAGAGCATTAAATTTTCTATAATTTCAGCTGGATTCTTTGTGTTCTAACAGCCAAACAGCTGTACTGCTCTCCCCTAACTGCTGTGCTTTGTGTGTTTCTAATCAGAGGAAACTTAAGGCACATGTGCATGACATGTAGCTCCTAAGCATAATCATCTTAAGTGGCACTATTGAAAATGAGATTCTTTCTTCCTCTAACTATTTGAAATGTTAATGAACTTTCCCATTTAGTTTTCTTAGATCACAATTTATAACATTAAGGAATAGAAGCAGCCCTCTTCTATTAAATAATCTTTTTTATAATGACAGGAATAATCAATCTGTGAATCATTTTTATATGCCACCTACTACTCATGAAGCAAAAGTCTATTTCTCAATTTTAAAAATTACATCAATTCGTTGATGTTATATGAGTCCATATATGGTAAAAATAGCATTGGATTTAGGGCAAGAAGATCTATGTTCACATCCATTCTCTGCTATGTACTTACTACCTCCTCAACTCTTTCAACCTAACTCTCATGTTTTCCTATCAAGTTCCCTCATTATCCTTGTCACCATCCTTTGGACATGCTTCATTTGGTCAATGACCCTTTAAAAATGTGAAGTACAGAACTGTGCACAGTATTCTAGATGGAATCTCATCTGGGCAGAGTACAAATGATCTATCAAGGAAGGATTTGGATGACCTTGATAAGTTGAAACAGATAGAAGGCCTCTTCCTGCTTAAAATCCTGTGAAATCACTCACCTGTTTGGACCTCAGTTTTGCCACTTATTAAAATAAAAACAGTTTGAACTAGGTGGTCTCTAAGTTTCAATCAAGGTCTGAATCCTATGTTCCTATGATTAAGGTAGTATGTGATATTCTCCTAACCCTTTCTGCCTGCCTTTTTTTTTTAAAAAATGGAAATGCTAGGGCAGCAAATGATTAAACTCTGCGCTCAGAACATTACAATGTTAGGAAGGATGTAGTTTTAGTCCAGTGGCATCATTCTGCTGATGAGGAAGTGATTCCTAGAAAAGAGAAGAAACACGCTCACTGTCACATATCAAGCCCTTCAGAGATAGGGACAGTCCCCAACATTTATTGAGTAGCTACTGTGAACCCAGCACTGTGGAAGAGATATTTAAAAAACCCGCCTTTCTCCCCTCATGCATGAACTTGTGGTCCATTCAAAACCAGAAAAAAATTAAGAATTTACTTATTATCTGCTGTAACAGTTGGAAGATATGATAATTATTTTCTTTGAAAATAAACTTGGCTAAGAAACATCAAAAATGAATTCAGACATGCTGTTTTAAATCTCTTTTTAATCCAAAACTACTTGTAGTATCTCACAACTGGTTGTGAGCTCTGTATCTCCAAATCATTAGCCTTTTTCTAAAAGATCTAGGATACAAGTAAAGGACATCCTTGGAAATAGTGTTCTGTGTCACAGTTCAGTTATATGCTTACTAGTGAACTGTAATAAACAAAAGAGATTAATAAATTAATAAATAAAGAGAGTAATAAAAAAAGAGATAAACAAAAGGGTAGCTGGGTATCATCCAGAAATAGATCAGGCTACATCCAAAGTACTATGTCTAACTCTGGGCTCCATGTTTTCAAAGGGACATTCATAAATTGGAGGATATTCACAGGATATTTACCAGAATGATAAGACTTGAAACAATATCATGAGAGGATAGTTTGAAGGAATCTAAGATATTTAACCTAGAGAAGGCTTACGGGGCAGACATGAAATTGGTTTTCAAGTATTTACGTAGAAGAGAGATCAGAGTTATTCTACTCAGCCCAGAACTAAAACCAATAGATTGTTAAAAAATAATAATAAAAAGATTTCACTTCACCATCAAGAGTAATTCTCTAGGAATCTTCTTCAAAACTTGAAATAGGATGCTTTTCCAGGCAATGAGTTTCCCTTTTACTAGATTTTAAGCAGACATTAGATGGCCATTTTTTTCAGGCATTTTATAAATGAGATTTGTAATTTGAGTAAAGTCTAAATTAAATGCATCTCTCATTTCTCTTTCAATTCTACGATTCTATAATTCTAATATTAAGAATCATCAAGACTTACTCAATCATCTTTGTGCATCATATACCCATCAGTCTTCAGGAAACAGTTCTACATTTTGAGTTTATGTGATGCTCTTTCATTTTGAAGGATGCTCAAGAATATCACCAGAAGATGGTTTTCTTATTCAATGTTTTGCATTTGATTCTAGTTCCATTCACTCTTCTTTCATTCTAACAGTGACATCCTTGTTTTTTCTTCAGTTTGAACCAATTACTCTAAAAGCTTTCTTTGTTTACCTACAACATGTTGTCTTTGGACTTTTGTACAATTGCTCATGGGCATCTATTTCATTTTACTTTCATTTTCTTCTGTCTAAGCAAGCCCTGCTCTATAATTTATAGTGTACCTGTTATTGGACTCCAGCACAGAGTACTTTCCAGCCATGTCTTCCTTTGGTAGGATAGGTCTTTCATGCGACAGAGTTTCATATCTCTTAAGTTCAATAAGCACTATTTGAAAGCATCTGGTCCAAACAGACCATTAGGGTCTTGAAAAAGTTTGCATTTTATTGTAAGCCCTGCCATTTAGTATGTTGTGGCTATATGTTAAATTTTGAGAGTTTTTAAGCTGTTCGTCTTTTAAATCTGCAAAGGTAAATTTATCTTCAGATAAAAGATTAATTCTTGGTTTTTTTAAAAAAAAAAGTATTTGAGAAAGGTTATCAGAAGCTAGAACAAAGAGAGAGCTATGGCTACCTCTGCTAACCAAATACCTTTTTGGGTCCACTAGAAGCAATATTGCCCCTTAGTAAAATTGTGACATTTGTTTTTGTTATTTTTTCATCTTCCTTTTTATTCCTTTTCAACCTCCCATTTACGTATCACCCGTGTCCTCACCCTCCCCTCCCCTCCAAATCCTGACCTGAGTTTGGTGCCTTTGCTCCCCTACCACTGCCCTTGTCCCTCCTATAAACTGCCAACATATCAGTGCCTTAATGTTACCTTTCCCTTAGATATTTGTATTTTAATAGAAGACCACAGAAAATATATCTTGCTGAAGTCAAAAGAATCTCGAATGGCAGGATTTTAGGCACCAGAACTCTTGGTTGGGACACATATTTAAGGAAATGGAGATTTTCCTAGAGCCTCTCACATTACACATGGATAATTACCTATCCTTCCCATATGTGAGACTGGCCTGACTGTTCACAAATGAATACTGAGGAGATTGGCCACTGGTTTCGTATAATGTGGCAACTCTTATTTTTATAAAAGAGTCGTCTGTGTGTGACTTCAAGTGAGATTAGAAGCCTCCAGCTTTTATAGGCATCTCACTCTACATCATAACCTTTATAGTAACTGAGATTATTCAATGCTAATAACATCCAGACTAAAGCTTAGAAGGGCTACAGTATTTTCCAAGAAGGAATTTGGTCTTTGATCCAAAGTAGACCCATCTATTTTACCTTCAAAGAATCCTTAAAACTGTATTTCCAAGAGGGTACTCATACCATCAAGAGATCCTACTGCTCTATCTTTATTCATTCAGAAGACAATTATTAAATGCCTACTATGTGCCAGGTACCAAGGCTAGGTATTGTATATACAAACAAATATAAAAACAAAAACACTACTAGGCTTCAAGTAGTTTACTTTCTACTGGAAGGAAACAAAATATAAAATATATGTAAATAAACCCAAGGGGCAGGGGCTAACAATGGGGGAGAGACATTAGGAAGAGCCTCATTCAGAAGCTGTCGTACCATCTTGAATCCTAATGCAAATTAGTATGGAAGTTTACTAGGACTAACAGTTGGGTTGCTGCTGTTTTTATAAGCATTCAGCTACTTTCAAATGAGGAATTAATTAACTGTTCCAGTAGCTCCACATATAGGTTAAGTGATGAGCAGGTACTTTTGACTGATCTTATTTCAGTGCTTAGAAGATAAAAGTACCAGCAGGTTATACCCGATTTCAGTAAGAAATCCAATGCCAGGGTTAAATTCAGCGCTTGGGACTAAGAATTTCTGGTTCAATGTGAGAACTATGATACTGCACAATTGTTACTTTGCTTTAAACTCTCTCCTACTAAAGGGCAAAAGAAAAAAAATCAGTTGGCAAATGACCTACAGGGAAAGAACTTAGGTTTGGTAGTAACTTATAAAACCTTTCTCCCATAAGGGTAGTAGATTACAGTGAAAGCATCACATTAAAAGCCCTTTATCCAGATTTCAAACTTCATCTTTCTCATGTTCTCTGAAACGTACCTTTGAACTTGGAAATAAATGAAAAAGACCTCTGAGCAACAAAATAACTGTCCCATAGCTCAAATACTAGAAGCAATGCTATGTCATTTCCTCCATGGGAGAGACCTTTAGGCTCTCACTGAGAGCCTTCTGGACAATTATGTAATGCATAATTCTACCCTGCCGGGTTTTCTCACTTTCTGAGCCCTTGGCACATCAGTCCCAGCAAATGAGATGAGTGAGGGCCTGTTACAGGCAGGCACACTGAGTGGCCAGAAATATCTGCAGACAACCTAACATCAAGGAAGAAGCAGAAGACTAGATGGCTGTCTAGAAGCTTTTATCTAAGGGGGCAAGTGAGCCTCTTCTTACCTTCATACCTGAGCATATCAGGGTATAGTAGTAATGCTCCTAATGTTGATCCTGAGCCTTTAAAGGAAGGTCAGCTTCTGTTTAGTGTACTCAGGAGGGATAAGGCAGTATAGAACAGATTTTAGAAAGATTTTAATCCTAATGGATAAGGTTGTGAGCATAGAATCATAGATTTTGAGCTAGAAGGTACCTTAGAGAGATTATCTAACTCAGCTTCACATGTGGCATCCTCCCTCCCTTGTGATACTTCTCCAACCTGCTCTCATACTTACAAGTTCGGTCCCCATGGATATAACTAACTGCTATTCTAATGTTCTAGGGGTAACCCTGAGTCACTGTATTTATCACATTCCTATCATCAACAATCAGCTAGAGACAATTAGCTTTTTAGCAAAGGCATTTACTAAGGTGGTATAGTGATAACAGTTGCAACAAAACACATCTCACCCCCCCCCCAAAAAAACCCAAAACAACAACTTAGAATACCTCTTCCAGTTATCCCTTCCACATCGGGATTTTTCCCATTGTGGTTTAGATATCTCACGAGTTGGCATAAGAAATCAAATGGGAATTTGGGGGGAGCTTAGTGGAAGCCACAGATGATCCGTGAAAGCCAGCAGAGAACACATATAGCCTATGTCTAAATACTTAACCCAATTTTACAATAAGGTATTGTAAACACCCCATAAAAGAAAAAGGAAAAATTCAGACTTCTTCTCTGGTACAAAGGAAGGGCTGTAAAATTTTGCACAGATCTTTCAGATTACAGAGGTACAGTGCCGCTAACCCCCTCAAGGTAGAAGGGATAACTATATAAAGCCCACGGTGATAGCAGGTTTAAATTGAAAGTATAGTGGTAATGAGGCATACTTGTAAAAAATACATGTGGCAAAAGGGTAATACAACTTTTGGTGACAGGCGGTTCTTTCTCCTAGTGTAGAGTATTAACAAAATTTCCACTTAGGTATAGCTCTTTGCTGTGATCTGAGAGCCTGCAGGTGTCTTTCTAGGGTCCATTACTGACACTTCTCTATTCCTTGACAGAATGTGTCAAATTCTCTAAAGCTACATATCCTCAATGGGACTCTGTCCTTCCAATACAGCCCCTTCCATTGCCATTAGCTCCTACCGATCCAATGAATGCTGCTGTTAGCTCTAGTGGACATTTCTCTTTGTCTTGCAACCACAGACCTTCAAACCAACTGAATCTCATGAAGTTGTTGCCAGAACAATTCCATGTTACATTTTTCATTCACCTAAGATCAGGAAAGAAGAAACAGAAAGAGAAAGAGGCAACCATTTGCTCAAAGCCATCTGGCCGAGTAGGAAATATGCCAGGCCCTCTTTTCTCTGGTGGCTGCTTTGCCTCATTGACAACTACAGAGAAAAGAGACTGACAGAGTGCCAAGATCACTTCTTTTGTATACCCACTTAGTTCTGTCTCAGAAACCTCAGAGTTTTGACTTAGCATCCAATTAGAGAACTCATCACCATACAACATAAGCCAGTCCCTGAAGTTCCATTTGATGGACTAAAATGAAGTAGGCACTATCTAATTATGTTCTTTATACTTCATCAGATGAGTAAACTAAAGCCTAGAAAGGTTAAAGTGACTTGCTTGAGGAAACAGGTAATAAGTAGCAGAGATTAAATTTGAACTGGAGTTGTCTGACTCCAAATGAGTGTGTCTCTTCTACTATACAGTAGAGCTGGAAAAGAAAGGATCTAGTTAACTAGAAATTTCCCTTCCATAGAACAATTGAACAATTCAGTTCAAGTTATTTGTTGCAATTGTTTGATCTACAGCATTTAAAATATTGAGGTTTGTTAAAGCAATGGGGTAATCACAATCAAAAGAATGAAAGAGGGAGTGAGGCTTGAGTACCTTATAGAAAGAAGATAAAAAAGGATGCAGAAAGGGGAAAAAAGTACCCAGCTAATACTGTGATTGAAGTGTCCCATGAATAAGTCCCATGACATCTTTTCTTCCTTATACTATTTGTAATTTGTTTCATATTATTCTAACTGGGCAGGAAAATAATGTGGTAAATGGACCCAGAGAAACTTAGGATTTCAATGATTAGCCTATTCTGAAACAGATTTAAAAAATAGCCTCTTGGTGTTCTAAGAAAATATGAAAGACCTATTTTCTTTGTGTGTTTTCTTCATTTTTAAGACTGCATTGATAGATTAGGGGAGCATGGATAGTTTACCTGTCAGATCTATGAATAAGGGAAGAATTTATTACCACACAAGAGACAGAGAGGGCATTACAGGATGTAGAATGAATAATTTTTATTACATTAAATTAGAAAGGTTTTGCACAAACAAAATGAATGCAGCCAAGATTATAAAGAAAACAGAAAACTGGGAGAAAATTTTTATATCTAATTTGTCTGATAAAGATATTATCTCTCAAAAATATAGAGAACTGAGTCAAATTTATGATAATACTAGTCATTTCCCAATTGATAAATGGTCAAAGGATATGACCAAGCAGTTTTTAGATGAAGAAATCAAAGCTATCTATAATCATATGATAAAATGCTATAATTCATTATTGATTAGAGAAAAGCAAATTGAAACAACTCTGAGGTATCACCTCACACCTATTCGACTGGCTAATATGACAGAAAAGGAAAATGACAAATGTTGGAGGGGATGTGGGAAAACTGGGACACTCATAATGCACTGTTGGTGGAGTTGTAAACTGATCCAGCCATTCTGGAGAATAATTTGGAACTATTCCCAAAGGATTGTAAAACTATATATACTCTTTGACCTAGCAATACCACTACTAAGTCTGTATCCCAAAGAGATTTTTAAAAATGAAAAGGACCTATATGCATAAAAATATTTATAGCAGCTCTTTTTGTGGTAGCTAAGAATTGGAAATTGAGGGGATGCCCATCAATTGGGGAATGGCTGAATAAGTTGTGGTATATGATTATGATGGAATACTACTGTGCTATAAGAAATGATGAGTGGGAGGCTTTCACAAAACCCTGGAAAGACTTGCATGAACTGATGCAAAGTGAAGAGAGCAAAACATCATATACAGTAACAGCAATATTGTACAATGATCAACTGAATGACTTAGCTATTCTCAGCAATACAAAGATCCAAGACAGTTCTGAAGAATCTATGATTAAAAAAAAATGCTATCCACTTTCAGAGAAAGAACTGATGGAATCTGAATGCAGATCAAAGCATAATGATTTTTTTTAGTTTCTTTATTTTCCTTTTTTTAATTTTTTTTTGCTCTGTATTTTCTTTTACAACATGACTAATATGGGAATGTGTTTTGCATGACTGCACATGTACAACCTTTATCAAATTGCTTGCCTTCTCAATGAGGGGAGGGGAGAGAGGAAAGAAGAGAATTTGGAATTTAAAATTATGAAAAAATGAAGGTTAAAATTGTTTTTACATGTATTTGGGGGGAAACAAAATATTAATTTTTGTTTAAAAGATGGTATTGATAGAGATATTTAGATCCCTGCATCCACTATAAACATGATCACTAATAATATACAGCTCAAATTTAAGAAATAAGTATGTGATCTCTAAAACTTTATTACATGATAGAGATCACCTTTACCCCTGAAATAACAATATGTCTGTGCCCAGAATTGAATGGGAGGAAGAATAGGCTGGATTGACTTTGAGAAATTGAACAAATCTTTTAATGACCCTAAGCTTCTCACTAAAACAAAGACCTATCCTTTTTAACCCACAATTTTGTAATGATATAAATCATAGAGTATTGTACTAAAATCTTAGAAAAAAATTAAGTAGATATCCGCACAAAAGACCATGGAGAAAGTCTGCAACATATTACCAATGGGGAATATACAGAAGCATCATAAAGGATGTTATCAAAGAAATTTATGACAGATCTTCTAACAAAGAGGGAAACATGGAAGGTTCTATTTAAACTAAACTCTCTAAAATCACTGCAAGAACTATAAGAAAGAGCATCACAATGAAGCAAAAGATTAACAAATGAAAGATGCACTTTAAAAAATGTTGCAAGGAGCCTAGTCAAGGGCAGAGTCCAAGACAATGGAACAAAGTGAAATTAATTAACCTATAACAGGCAGAACCTGTTGGAATCGTTAGCTAACCACGGACTAAAGTAGAATTTTATTCCACTGTGTCCTGTGGAAATATCAGGAAGATGAGATCATCTTTGGAAAATTCTGCCATGGAATGCTGAATTAATTCCATTTTCTACATGGAGTCTATGTTGACAAAAAAAAAAGGTATAGCTATCATGCCAGGATTTCAGGATCTGTATGGCAACAGAATAGGAAAATTTAGAGTGGAATGAGAGTAAAAATGGTGTGGTAAGACCTGATGTTTTACTCAGATAGCAATGAAGGTGGGGGTGTCCAGATACCCTTAGATAATAAAGAGGGTAGTGATGTACTGGACACACAGAAATAGAAAGATAAATTGCTGGCAAAAATTCAGTTCAATCCAACATACATATATTAGGCACCTCCTAGGTACTGCATAAGAGTTGGTCAGTCATATGGGTAGTCTAAGTGGTTGGAAGCCTAGAAGACACCAAAGACAAGGATCAAAAAACCAGTAGAAGATACTGAGAAGTCAGATGCTGTGGACCTAGGCAGATGGTCTGGACAACAAGAAATCAGACTACTGAGCTATGTGCTATGAGATAGGACACAAAAAATCAGTAAAATATAGTCTTCCACCAAAGAATGTATAATCTGGTAAAAGAGGATGGGCAGAGATTCCTAACCAGTTGTGAGGATCAAGGATGGATTCATTGAGGAAGTATCATTTAAGATGAGGCTTCAAAGATGGGTAGGGTATCAATGGGCCAAGACAGGATTTGGAGGGCATTATGGATATATTGCATTGCACTACATTGTACAATGTAATTTGTAAGTTGCAAGAGTTCAACTAGAGCTGCATTGCAACTCTATCTCTTAGTATTCTCCTTGGACAATATGGAATGTTTATGTGAAATAGTGAATAGTCATGGGATTTAAAACCAGAAGGAAATTTAGAGGTATAGTCCAACCCCTTCATATTATAGACAAGGAAACTGAGGTTCAAAGATGGTCAGTTAATTATCCAAAGTCATAAAACTAAAACCAAGATTTAAATCCAATTTCTCTGACCCCAAATCCATTACTCCTTCTATTTGTGTTTTGTAGGAGAATTGGCTAAATAAAGGAGAATAGTAAGAGATAGAGTTGAAAAAAAAATAAACTGGACTTGTAGAGATGAGGACCTTGAATGTTATACTAAACAATTTAGACTTAATTTGGTTGGCAACATAGAACTATTCAAGGTTTTTGAACAGGGTAGTTCCAGCTAGGTAGCACAGTAAGATTGCACAGTGGTTAGAGGGCTTGGTCTAGTGTCAGGAAGACCTGAATTAAAATCTGCCTCAGACACTTACCAGCTGTATGCCCCTGGGCAAGTCATTTCAGCTGTTTTCGTCAGTTTTCTCAATTGTAAAATGGGGATAATAATAGCACCTAACTCCCAGATATGTTGTGAGGATCAAATGAGATAATGTTTGTAAAGTGCTTAGTTCTGTGCCTAGCACATAATAGGTATTATATAAATATTAGCTATGATATTGGTGATGGTGATAATGAAGATGAGAGCTGTACTTTAGACAAAATGCTCTGACATAAATATGTAGGACGAATTAGAGATTGAAAAAACCAGTTAGGAAACTATTGCAATCCACCTGGTATTGAGAAGTAGTGAAGTCTTGAAGCTGGGGGGTGGGGGAGTGGGATTGGGATTCCATGTGTTGGTGTGCATTGTTATAGTGAGTTTCAATATGATTGTCTTTGTTTTAAATACCATGCTTTGCAAAGACTAGTTTCCATTTTGTTGCTGATATGAAGGAATAGGATTGATACTCATCTGAGAGACTTACCATGTTCTTCTATCAGGAAGTTATAGCTTTAAAAAAAATAGGTCTCCCTATCTTCCCCTGGCTGGAAGCTCAGCAGCCATCAGCGGATCTGATCCCAATAATCAGCTCAGGACTTTTAACCTGCTCCCTTTTTCCAATCTGGGCCACTTCACCTTCCCTTAGATAGCCCTTCTTTTGGTGGGGAGTGTGTGTGGGGGGTAGATCTTATCAGTTATCACAGGTACCAATTGGGCTTCAGCCCTCTTGCATCTTAGAACTCCTGAACTCAAGGGATACAACCAGCTTCAGGCATCCCTAGCAGTGCAGGCCACCATAGTCAGTCATTTACAGCTTTTAGATGTGTTTGGGGATATGACTTCACCTTTGTCATATTGGAGTCTATATAATAATGGACTGCATATCCCCCATGGTGATCTCACATATCTGAGATCCATTCTCTCCTCACCTCCACCTAATAGAATCCCTATCTTCCTTCAAAACAGAGCTTTCCTCCCACTTCCTACAAGAGACCTTTCCAGATCAGTTTAATGCTCTTCGCACCTTGTTATTAGGTTATATTTACTCATTTGAGTACATAGTGCACCTCCCCAATAGAATGGAAAGTTCCTAGAGGGTAAGAATTGTTTGGCCTGAGTGTCGGTATCCCTTGGTTAGTAAAGTGCTTTATGTGTAGTAGGTGCTTAAGAAATATTTATCAAGTTGAATCATTTTATCTCCCTAGTTGGTTAGAAAACTTGCTTTTGGAATGAAAGTTGATTATTCTAACTCCCTTGTTCAGATTTCACCAATTTAATGAAGCTGGAAAAAGTCAATTTGACTACATTAGAGAATGAGTCTTTGTATTGGGAAGAATTCAAGTGGAGCTGAATTACTGTAGACCCTTGCTGCAGCCCAGATTCTAGTATCTCTGTCTCCTAGGAGATCCCCACAGGGGCTATTAGCAAAACAATAAGGGATTGAATGTTTCCTGGTACCTTTAGATTTGATCCCATTGTTTTCTTTGGAAAACATGTATTTTAACTGAGAAACAGATAGGGTTGAATGTGATGGATGACAGTAAGAAATGAATAGTTTCTGTTCTTCTAAGATTACTTCTTTCAAGTCAAACCAGGATATAATTATCTTACACAAATTAATTTAAGCCCAATTAATAATGCATACTTATGATTAATTTACTACTAATTATAGCTGATATTTGTATAGGGCTTTGACATTTCTAAAGTACTTTCCATACATTTTCTCATGTAATCTTCACAACTACCCTGTGAGCTATGTGCATGCAAGTCACTGGAAAAAATACAGTTAAAAGGTACAGTAGGGAAGGAGAAAAAGGGAGAGAGAGATGTTTTTTCTAGACTTGACACTCTGTTTCAAACATGTTTATAAAGATTTTTTTTCCCCACTTAAGGGCCTTTAATATTTTAGGGTCAATGACATTACTACCAACCACATAGAGCTATATTTTCCCAGCCTCCCTAAATAAGTCTTGGATTAAAGAATTCTGAGGAGAGAGGCCATTTGTATGAGCAGCAAATTCTCTCATGATCAAAAATCAATGACTGTTTCTGTGCCCTAGGTCAGGAGTCCTTAACCTTCTTTGTGTCATGATCCCCCTTTGACAGTCTAATGAAACCTATAGGCTCTTTCTCAGGAAAAAAGGTTATTTAAATACACAAAATATTTAGGATGGCAAAGGAAACCAGTTACATTGAAATAAGAACCAATGCTCTATAGAACCAGGAAAACGCTTTGTAAAGACAAACAACTTTGAAAGACTAAGGAACTCTGGCCAACACAATTGATGGGGTTGGGATCTAGGCCCCAGAAAGGGAAAAACCCTGGACTTTCCCATGTGGCCAAATCTCTGGCCTTCCCCTGAGGCTATAATCCCATCAACTGGCCTTTCTTTGTGGACCTCCCTATGGCCCCAGGCCACTTCTCCATTCTCCCTTGGCCCTGTGGTCCAGGTCCTTGGAATTCTATTACCTCATAAACTACTTGGCCTCTCCTAGATCCCTCCTACAGTCTTTCTGCATATAAGGTCCATCTTGTCTCCATTAAGATGCTTAGATTCTTATAATCTGGCAACTGCTTAGATTCTTATAATCTAGCCACTGCTCACTCATGTTCAGACTCCTTAAGAGTCTGCCCAATATGATGGATGATGGATGTTCTAATAAACCTTGTCTTTGGCTGAAAGAAGGCTTGAGTCGAATTCTTTTGAGCAGGACCCGCATGTTGTGATTTGGGGTCCCAGCACCCCTGAACCCCTAAACCGCATCACAATGACCAACCATAATTCTGAGGATTCATGACGAAACATGGTACCCACTTCTAGATAAAGGTGATAGGCTCAGAGTGAATATTGTGACTTTGTGAATTTGGGGGTGGGGTGGGGGAGAAGGGTCATGGGTAATGCAGAATTTGTTCCACTTGACTATACATATTTGTAATGAGTTCAGTTTTTCTTTAATGGAGGAGGGATTTGTGAGGGAGATGATTCAAGCTGAAAATAAAAGAAATTTTAAAAAAAAGATGCTGTAGATAGAGTTGGAAGAGACACAAGGCCCCTGCTATTCCCTCTCCCCTGCCCCTACAACATTACTTTTTTTTAAAAAAGCATAAAAACTTTTGTTACTCCATAGTAATGCTTCCAGCCCAATGCCCTCGACCATCATCCTGAGAAACAACCGCCATGGAGATGCAGCCTAGCTCCTGTAGGTACTATGGCCACAGCTACTGAAGACCCAGAAAAGAAAGCCCTAGCCTCCAAAGTCCTGGGCACTGTCACATACTGATGGGATTTTATCAGTGGAAATGACATTAAGGAAGAGGCATTAACATCTGCTCTGCTGCTGCACCCTAAGCACAATTTCTCTGAACCTCAGTTTCTTTATCTACAAAATGAGGAGAACGTCTATCTTGGACTCCTCTGGAGATGCAATAGGATAATGTATAGGAAGACCCGAAAGTGCAATGTTAATTCAGTCTATTCTTCATATTTGGAAGCAGGAAACAAGCATTTATTAAGTGCCTACTATGCACCAGGCACCTTTCTAAGCACTTTACAAATATCATTTCATTAAATCCTCACAACAACTCCAGGAGGTAGGTGCTATTATTATCTCCATTTTATTGCTTAGGAAACTAAGGCAGACAGGTGTGTGGGGTGTTTGTGATGCCCAAAATGATCAAATCAGAGACTTTTTCTTAAGAAAGGCAAAAAGGAGTTTTATTGCTTTCTCATGAGAAAGGACACACCCAGCATTTGCTCAAGATGGCTCCAGCCAGGGTATGTGTCTGAGTGTATAGTAAAGCAGAATATATAGACCCTATCCGCAATGTCCCCACCCTAACCCCCTTCCCCTCAACCCATTGGCTGAGTATATTAGGGGCACAATCTATTTGTGGAATTCTAACTTCTATGGAAGGAAGTTCGAAACAAGTTAGAGGGGAGTGGTCTCTTTGCACAACCACGTGGAACATCCGGGTTAGCCACATGGAACATTCGGTTTAGCCAGAATGTGCTGCAAGGCATCTGGGTGCAGTCTTGCAACAGTCATAAGTATGAAAAGTAACTGAGGTCGGGATTAGTTCATTCCCCTGAGGGGGCTTCACCCTATATTATCCCATTCACTCCTTTATCTTGTTTACATATTTGTGTAAACCAATAAACCAAGAAATCAATTAATCAATAACCTAATCTCCCCCTGTCCTCTTTTCTTATCAATTCAGTGGGAACCAAACTGTTAGCATTCCTCACACAGAGATGAAGTGATTTGCCAGGGATTTGTTGTATTGTTTTGTTTTGTTTTGTTTTTGTTAGAGCCAGTTGGGGTTAAGTAACTTGCTCAGAGCCACACTGTTAGTAAGTCTCTGAAGACAGATTTAAATTCAGGTCCTCCTGAGTGCAGGGCTGGTGCTGTATCTACTGTACTACCTAGCTGCCCTTGAACTTGAGACTTCTTGAGTAGGCCTAGCACTTTTATCTATTGTACCACCTATTTGTTTTAATAAATTATTGGATAAATTATTATAAATTAATACTTTAATAATTATGATATTTAAATGAATAATTATTAAGACAGCATGGAGTAGTGTATAGAAAAGCCAGGAAGAACTAGGTTCAAATCCTACTTCTCTATGACCCTGCCAAAGATCTTCAACTCCTCAAAGCAGTTCTAAGAATACACGTTTTAAAGAAGATGCCATCCTGTATTACTGGAGGTTGTTTCATCACCTGGGAGTCCTGTGTACTGGGAGCGCCAGTGACATCACAGGTCCAGTCACTACTACTATCCCTATCCTTCTTAGGAGTATTATGCTGTATTAGGTGCTGGGAATACAATACAGTTTACTTGAGTAGACTACACACACACACACACACACACACACACAGAGTTAAATAATAATAAAGTATTCTATATGCTAATGCCAAGTAAGTAGGACAGAAAATGTGACCAGAGAAGTTGAGAGAAGGGCAAATTTCACTGAAATCTTGGACAATCAGGGCAGACTTGACAGAGGAGGTGAGGCATTATCTGGGCCTTAAAGGAAGGATAGGATTTTAGTAAGTGGTGAGAAAGAGGAGCAAAGACCCTGGAAGGGCAAGAGAGAAAGGTAGAGGGGATGGCAAGGAAGCAAGGATGTATGGAGTATGATCAGAGGACATGGGTGAATATGGTAACAACCATATCCACAGCCAGAAGGATATAGGAGTAGGAGAAAGTGGTAGGAAGACTTGGGAGAATCATGGCTAGGAAGACACAGATGAGAGAGGAGTTCATTTTCTTTTGAGAACACTATTGTCCTTCTGGTCTGCCAGGTTCATAACTTCAGATTCTTCCTCAACTCCTCATTTTTCCTAACTTTTTATGTATGTATCTTGTCTTTCCAAGTAGATTGTCTCTGGTGCATCTGAGATCTTTGATATCATTCCCTACACTCTCCTCTTTTCCTATTGTCTCTGAGAAATTATGTGTCCTTTCTTGCCAGGCAAACCCTATCTTCTTTACAAGATTATCCCACATCTTGCCAGTCTCCAGATCTCTCCCTATCTACTGGCTCATAATGTACTACCTTAAGATATGTCCACATTTTCCCCATTAAAAAAACAATACCTTCACTAGATCCTAGCATCCCCTTAAGTATTTGTTCTCTCTCTCTCTCTCTCTCTCTCTCTCTCTCTCTCTCTCTCTCTCTCTCTCTCTCTCCTTCCTTTTTCTCAGGCAAGGTCCAAGAAAAAGCTGTGTATACCTATTGCCTCTACTTCCTGCTCCCTCCCTCCCTCTTTATCCAAAAGCACATCTTCATGCAAACACACTCTGGCTTCTGTCCTCATCACTCAACAGAAACTGTTCTTCTAAAAGTCACCAATGATCTCTTAATCACCATATCCAGTAGTCTTCTCAGACCTTTTCGACCTCTTTGATGCACTGGACTCTTTTAATCACTTTCTCCTACTGGGTAGTCTTTGCTCTCCGTTTTGGTTTGTTTTTTTTTTTTTTTGGTAGGATTACTGTCTCCTGGTTCTCCTCCTACCTTTCTGATTTGTCCTTAGTCTATTTTGCAGGTGCATCACAGAAATCACCTCTTATGAATGTGTGTGTTCTCCAGGGCTCTGTTCTATGTCCTCTTCACTTTTCTTTCTACACATTCTCAATGATCACATCATCTCCCATGGGTTTAATTATCATCTTTATGCAAATGATTCACAGATCTATATATCCAGCAAATCTCTCTCCTGAACACCATCAACAACTGTATAATATACAACTCAATACTGAAGATATCTCAAATTCAGTTGTCTAAAACAAAACTAATTTTCTTTTCCCCTTAACCCACCCTTCTACCAAATTTCCCCATTTCTTTCAATAGTACCACCATTTTTCCAGCATTCTACCTTGATAATCCATGAAAATCTAATGTTATCCCCAGTTCCTCTTTATCTCTCATCTCACATATCCAATTAGTTGCCAAATCTCACCATTTCTACCTCATTTGCATCTTCATCACATATGACAACTTTTCTTTACATATGGCTACCAGCTTAGTTCAGGTCTTCATCACTTCTTGCCTGGACTATTGCAATAGCTTCCTCATTGTTTCCCCTGCTTCGAGTCTTTCCCTACTCCAATCCTCCTTACTGCTTCTGCGAAGATGTGATCATGGTACTGCCCTACTCAATAAACTCCGGTGGTTTCCTATTCCTTTTAGAATCAAATGTAAACTGCCCAAGAAAATGTAAACTGCTCCTTTAAAGCCCATTATACTTTGACCCCAACCTAGCATTCTAGCTTCATTATACTTTATTCCTTTTCCCAGACTCTACAATCCAACCCAACTGGCCTTCTCTCTGATCCTCATGGATGTCATTCTATCTCCCATCTTTATGCCTTTATTGTGGCCAAAGACCACCATTGTTGTAATGCCATTTGTCCTTACCTTATAATCCTTAGATTCCTTCAAGATTCAGCTCAGATGGTACCCCCAAGGTATGGTGTTCTTTCCTTCCTAGATTATGTGATATTGACTTGTCTTTGCATATTATAGCCTCAAGTAAAACATAAGCACTTTGTAAGCATGGACTGTTTCTCTCTTTGTCTTCTGTCCCTAGCCTAGCACAAAGCCTTGCACATAAGCATTTATGAAATAGTTACTGAATTGAATTGTATCAGACTTGCCTACCAGGATAGCAAGGAATGCTACAGAATTAACTGATTGGAGAGACCTTCACAGGCCAATTCCTTCTGCCTAATGCACTGGACATAATGAGCAGCGGACAAGGGACAATGTCAAGGAATGTGTTGGTCAGTTATTGTGGAACATACTCAGTTTTGAAAAGTGACCTAATTGTCTACAAATTGGATTTAGAATTGGAAAGGACCATAGAGGTTTATGTAGAGAAGTTCTTACTGACACTTAAGTACCTGGTTGTCATATTGATGCAAGCTTTGATTTTCTCTCAGCATCAAGTAACTTAATGAATGTTTTTGAAACATTTAATGTCCACATTTAATAACATTGTCAGTTGGATTAAAAAGGTGAAAAGCTTCAGAATTATAAAGTGATATACGTCCATACAGATGAATCAGAATTTTTCAATATTTATCCTTTGCATAACTTGTTTGTAACTGTTTGTTTCCTTATTTTCTCCCTCACTAGAGTGCAAACTCCTTGAGATCAAGGACTCTCTTTTGTCTCTTTTTGCATCCCCAGTGCGTAACAAAGTGTCTGGCATGTTGTAGGGGCTTAGTAAATGTTTATTGACTAGTGAACTGAATTGTGATTCAAAAGAATGATTGGGAAGCTTCAAAAGCTAATGTGGTAGTTTTCATGGAGAACAACATAGAATCTAGGTCTATGGAACTGAATGCTTATTGCCTGACTAACAATATAGAGAATAAATGTGTGCTTAGATTGAATTCTATTTCTCTTCCAAATACCTAAGTTTAGCTCCTAAGTAAAAATTTTAAAATAATAATGATAATACCTTGTGTTCACATACTGTATGATATATAATACTATATATATATATATATATATATATATATATATATAAAATAATAATGTCCTTTTTAAATCTTTACTCTCCCCCTCCAAAAAAAAAAACCCAACTGGTTGAACACTTTAATTCTGCTTTTGTTTGCCCAAAGGATGATGATTTAGTTTTCTGATCTTCATGAATTGAGAGAATTTATTATAGCTTTGCTCACTGAGAGTACCAAAATGTGCTTGAAATCAAAATAACTAAGTAATACAATTTCAGATGTCATGATTGATTGTGTTGAGCATGCATCAAAAATAGACTGATAAAAATGAGTTGTACAGATGTTGTTTTGCACTTTGAAGGCTTTGTTTTTCCATATTCACTAATTCAGTTAATGCATAATTAGTCAAAATAATTAATAGATGTGATTCATACTGAATCAGGAAAAGAGAGAATTTTATTTGATCCATGAAATTAGAGTTAAAATTTTATTGGCCATTTTCAAAAACACTACAATTTTAGGATTCAATCAAATTGTGTATAATATTTCCCTCCTTTTGGTAGAGGTTAAGTAGACTAAACACACTAAGCTTAAGACAGACACATTTTAATTGACTAAGAACCCTTTCACACACAAACTCAGTAATGAATAAATGATTGTGAGAGAATTTGGCAAATAACTGAGAGAATTTGATCCAAGACTGAGAGAGAATTTGGCCAGTGACTGAGAGAGAAAACAGTAAATGACTAAGAGAGAATTTGGTAAATGATTAAGAAGGAATTTGAGATTAGTACAGTAGAGTGTCCAGTGAAGGATAACCAGGAGATTGAAGGGTCTCAAGTTCATGGCTAATCTAAAGATCTATTGAAGGAACTGGGGGATGTTTAGTCTACAAAAGAGAAGACTGGGTAGGGGGGGTAGTATTTGTTTCCCTCTTCACATAGGTGAAGGATTATTCCTTAGAAGAAGGGGCAGAGTTAACAGCAATGAATGGGTTGTAAAATGGCAAATTTAGTTTTTATAAAAGGGGGAAAAACTTCCTAACAATTACAACTATCGCAACGTGAAATGCATTACCTCTGGAGTGAGGCCCCCTTCATTAGAGTTCTTCAGGTGAAGGTCAGTTGATTACTTGAGATTCAATATGTTAGGTAGTAGATTCCTCTCCAAATCTGAGTTAGACTAGACAAGAGTATAGATCTCTTCCAATTTATATTCTGAGATACTTTCTTCCATTCTTTAAAAAAAATTCTTTAATTTTCCTGTCACAAAATATCACATGCTTGTCTTTTTCTTCCCTCTGGTTTTCACAAAGGTAGTATGAAAGTTGACCAAATAATTTTGTTGTTGTTTTTCAGACTACAGTAGAATTATACCATCGTACGATGATGCATTGTGCTATGGGATATACTATATGGGATATAAACATACTGTATGTAAAACTGTTCAGTTTGGGGCTTTGATTCTGATTCTAATTCCCAACAAAGTATATTGCCCAAGTACCTCCTTTTCTACCTTTAGAAAATCAGAAATGCATGTTTGTAAATTCTGTTATAGCTACTTTTATATACATATTTTCTCCTCTTCATCATTTTAACCTCTGTAAAAGGTGAGATTGCATTTTACTCATCTTTTCATCCTCTATGGTTCTTAGTAGGTGTTTATTATTTTAAATTAAAAAATGATTTAATATGTTAGTCACATTATGAACTTAGGTATTCTCTAATGTAAATCACAACAGGCAACATAACTATTTTCCTTCTTTGTAGGCAAAAATTGGGACTTGACAGCAGCTCTGAGTGACTATGAGCAACTTCGACAGGTTCATACGGCCAACCTACCACAGGTGTTCAATGAAGGAAAATACTACAAGCAGCCAGAGAGAGAGCCAGCCCAACAGGTGAACAAAATTGAACGGCCCTGCCTTCAGAGACAGGATGACATTGCCCAAGGTAAATAACTGTAACTAGACCAAATTTATGAAATAAAGGTGAGATTACTAGCTCTGAATTATTCAAATGAGTGTGAGACAAGGACAGAATGACCAACCTATAAAGCCCACTCTCTATCTATCCATGCACACACACACACACACACACACCCTTCATCAAGTCAGTAAGTGAACAGATTGATTGAAGTATTAGCCTTATTATTTCTACTATTTTTCTACTAGCTGAGAATGCTAAGTGTTGATCTGGTTGAAAGGCTGCAGGAGGTAGTAAGACACAGGGACAAAGTCCACAAGCTATGATGCAGCTAGGTGACAGAGTGGATAGAGTGCCGGCCCTGGAGTCAGGAGGACCTGAGTTCAAATATGGTCTCAGACACATAACACTCATTAGCTGTGTGACTCTGGGCAAGTCACTTAACCCCAATTGCCCTCACCAAAAAAAGAAAAAAAAATCCGCAAGCTAGTGAAGAGAACCACAAGTATTATGTCATTGAAACAAGAGCAAAACTTTCAAATTACATAATCTTGGAGCAGAAGAGACTTTTTATTGGTTGGTAGAGCATTCATTAATCATTTTTTATGTGTTCGACACTGCGCTAAGTGTTAGGGATACAAATACAAGAAAGCAAGGTATTCGCTGCCCAAAAGGGGCTTATATTCTAAAGAAGGGAGATTATAGAAAAGGGAGCTGGCAGGGCATGAGGGTAGCAGGCTGTCAAAATGACATGGAGGTCTAGGCAAGAAAAGCCGAGGGCTCATTCATTAAAGCCCAGTAAACTGGGAGTAGCATTCAGGGTGCCAGAGTTCAGACAAAATGCTGTGGAGTTATCTGTGAAGTGATCAGTACATGGAGTTTATTCATTCATTCATCATTCTATTCATTTATTCATGAAGAAACTGATCCAGAGTAGTTTTGACACATACATTGTCATATAGATAGTTAATGTCAAAGACAAGCATGTAACCCAGAACTCTTTCCTGGTCAGTGTGTTTTGTTCATTTCTGCAGTTTAGAATACATTCCTCCACCCCCACCCCCAAGCACCACCATCCGGTTTTTACTCAAGACAAGAGTAACCTTAACCACATGTGTCACCTCATAAAAGATCTCCTTGAAGGACCTTTAACATTGGGCTTTTCACTACCAGATCACTCTTAAGTAACAAGAGACCCCAGTGTGCCTGGTTTTCAGACATGGAGAATGTGGCAAATCAGGGCTGCTATATCTTTAACACAATGCTATTTTACATTTTGAAATCTTACTACATCTTACAATCTCAGGCATTTTCTATCCTGATAAATATAGTAATTATTGGTCACCATCTGATTTTTTAAAGAAGATATTACATGAAGAAGATGTTGTATTCTGCCCTGGCTATAGTTGTATTTATCAAGCCTGGGTAATAATCCCATTTGTTTTTAATAGAATTCAAATTTTAGGGTTTTTAAATAGGATGTTCAAGTGCCACATAATTGGATTCTTATTTAGTCTCTCTGTTATGAAATCCTGGTGCCCAAAATGGCAACTAAGTCTTAGCATAGCGAGAGCTGTCGGGAGATGCAAATGTAGTCTTGACATTTGTTTTTGTCAGTCCTAAAGATGTTTTGTACTTCCCAGAACCAGGAACTTTGTGATTTTCAAGTAAGGGTGATACTGGAGGAGGCAGGCCCCTTTGGAATAACTTTTGTCATTATAATTTTCTATTCCAAATTTTACTCACACTCCAGAGTGGGGAAAAAAGACAACGCTGAGTTTGGTGTGTGTGTGTGTGTGTGTGTGTGTGTGTGTGTGTGAAAGAGAGACAGACAAAGAGAGCAATAGAGATAGAAAGATACAGAGACAGACACAGAAAGACAGATAAAAGGAGGGGGGAGGAAAAGGAAGAAAAGGAGGAGGAGGAGGAAGAAGGAGAAGCAGAAGCAGAAGAAAAAGAGTACATATGATTATTTGTATTAGGAACAGCTGTTTCCCATTAGATGGTCTTTTAACACTTGGAAGCTATTTTTTTACATCAAAGAGGCTGCCTCTTTCAAACTGCTAATATTTAACATTTAGTAATATTTAATAACATCATGTGGCACACCTCACACCATCCACAAATACATATTGACTGATGGTCCAAATGTGGGTCTGGATCAGAGAGCTTGGATGGATGAATGGACTCAACCTAGCTCATCTCCTCAGCTTTGGGGAGGGAAAAAAATCTCCAATTATGTGTCTTGTTGATGGTGAGTCAATTATATCATGTTTACATGGCCCCTAGGACTGTGTGTTCATTCAACGTGACTTAAAAGGTAGGCAATTTCTTTTCTCAAATTGTGAGTGATACCCTTATAACCCACATTTCATAGTATTATCAGTTTCATCAGAGCTTAGGATTGATGGAGCCTTTCCCCAAGACACTAACATCCACTTATGGGGTACCTCTTCCCAGGACATGTTCTCTCTCTCTCTCTCTCTCTCTCTCTCTCTCTCTCTCTCTCTCTCTCACACACACACACACACACACACACACACACACACACACACATATACACAACTATCATCATTACATCCCACCTTTCAATTCTCTCCAGTCCACATTTCATCTGGAGGAGCTACTCAATCCTCTTCCCCCAACCTTTGGGGGGCAGGGGTCAAGTTGAGGGCAGAGGTCAAGTGCAGGACTTCTCCCTTTCCCAGCATGAGTGAACCCATGGTCAACCTGCTCTTCATTGCCATACTTCCCTACCCCTACCCTACCCCATTTTTATGCCAGGTTACAAAATCATAGTTATGCCTTTAGGTTTCAAAAGTAGAAGGAATTTTAGAGATCATCATCTGTCTAGTCTGCTCATTTTACAGAGAAATTAAGTGAAGCCCAAAGAGCAGGAATTAACTCAGGTTTGCACAGGTAGTTAGTAACTAGTTAGAATTTAAACCCAAGTACTCTGAAATCAAGATTCTTTCTTTCTGCTTTTTTCTACTATAGTAGCACTTGTAATCACAATATTCCTTTTTTCCTAATCTATGAATGGCCAGAAGTCAGAACTTTTTTTCCTTTATAAAACTCATGATTGGGTCAGCATGCAGGACATGGGATCATTGAGAGCATAGATTTAAAGCTAAAAAGAACTTCAATGGCTATCAAATCCAACCCCCTCATTTAACAAGGGAAGAATTTGAGTCCTGAAGAAGTTAAGTGATGTGTCCAAGGTCACACAAATTAAGAAGTGACATGAGGGGTCAGCTAGAGTGTAATCCTGATTCTAGTTCCTGGAATCTCTGTCATTTTTCATGGAACTTAACTAGACCTTTCTTTTCTTTTCTTTTTTCTTTTTTTTGCTCTTTCTTGTATTGTGGTTATGTTCATGTATATCCTCCCTCTCCTTGCCCTAATTCCATCCCATTCAATTCTGAACTGCTAAAGAGATGGTCTTTGTGCCATTTGTCTTTGTATCCCCAAAACCTAGTAGACATTGTCACACATAGTAAGTGCCTAATAAATGTGAATTCAATGGTACTTACTCCACAGGCAACATGTAATTGACTTTCTATTCATGAAAACATAATATGAAACTCATCGGGAATATGAAAATGATATTTAAAAGTATATTTGCTTTTTGTTTAGAATAAAATATACCAATGTTGATGATTTTCCAGAAATTCCTATCTCCCTCAAATTCCAAGATGAAAAATATCTGAAAACCAGGTTTGTTGTAGATTGTTTCATGATCTCCTGCCAATTCTTAAGCCCCATCTTTAGAATATGTTTGACCAAAAATAAATTAATGCCATTTATGTCTACTGCTTCCCTTAACAAAGAAAAGAAAACAGAGAAAAATAAAAAGATGAAGAGGGAAGAGAGAAAGAGAGAGGAAAAGAGAGAAAGAGGGAAAATGAGAGGGGAGAGAGAAAGAGAAAGAAAGGGGGAGAGAGAGTCAAAAAGAAAAAAGAAGAGAGGAGGGAGAAAGAGAGAGAGAGAGAGAGACTCCTTTTCTAAATGACATCTTAATCTTTTGTAGTATATCTTTATGATATGCAGATGAGTGGAGGGGGTTGAGGTGGATCAGGGGGAATAACACAAGTAGGAAAACCTCTTGTTAACAAGTAATCTAATTTGAAACAGATGTTGTAGGACCATTAGGTCCCAAGTGTACTATTTTATGAGTTTATCATGGAGTTTTGAACAATTCTAATAATGAATCTGTGATAATTTCATTTGGAAAAAGTCTAAAAAAAGTTTGTCTTGTTAAAAAAAATTAACTAATTTTAGCCTATACAAGGAAGGGAATGTGTATTTAAATGTGCTATATTTCATGATCCTCACATTATAATAGTTGATTACTAAACATGAGTGTTTTGAGCCTTTAAAAATGTTTATATCAATCAAATATTTCTTGAGCATCTACTATCTGCAAGGCATGTGGTTAGGTGTTTTAGATCTCTTCTTTTCTCAGCCCTTCAATAGGTCCCTTCCTCTCCACTCACCTAGTCATCACCCTAGTTCAGACCCTTATCACTTCTTTTTCCTTAATAGTATTTTTCCCAATTACATGTCAAGACAATTTTAACGTTTATTTAAAAAATTTTTATTTTGTATTTTCCCTCAATTACATGTTTTCCCCAAAAACAATTTTTAGCATTCATTTTTAAAACTTTGAGTTTCAAATTCTCTCTCTCCCCTCTCCCCGCATTGAGAAGGCAAGCTATTTTATATAGGTTATACATGTGTAGTCATGCAAAACAAATTTCCATATTAATCATGTTGTGAAAGAAAACATAGACAAAAAAATCCTTAAGAAAAATAAAGAAAGTAAAAAATAGAGACATCATCAGTTTATTGTCTGGGGATGGGTAGCATTTTTCATCATAAATCCTTCAGAGCTGTCTTGGATCATTGTACTGCTGAGATTAACTAAGTCATTCATTGCTTATCATCTTACAATATTTTGTTTGTTTGTTTTTTGCTAAGCAATGGGGTTAAGTGACTTGCCCAGGGTCACATAGCTAGTAAGTGTCTAGTGTCTGGTCTGAGACCAGATTTGAACTCAGGTTCTCCTGATGGCAGGGCTGGTGCTTTATCTACTGCACCACCTAGCTGCCCCCATCTCACAATATTGCTATTAGTTTGTGCACAGTACATTTCACTTTGTGTCAACTCATGTGAGTCTTCCCAGGTTTTTCCAAGAGCATCCTGTTTATCATTTCTTATAGAACAATAGTATTCCATCATAATCACATAGCACATTTTGTTCTGCTATTCCCCAGTTGATGGGCATCCTCCTATTTTCCAACTCTTTGCCACCAGAAAAGGGCCACTATATATATTTTTGCTGTTATCTCTTTTTAGATACAGACCTAGTAGTGGCACTGCTAGGTCAAAGGGTCAAAGGGTATACATGGTTTTATAGCCCTTTGGACATAGTTCCAAATTGCTCTAAAGAATGGTTGAATCAGTTCACAACTCCACCAACAGTGCTTTAATGTTTTATTTTCCCTACATCCTCTCCAACATTTGTCATTTTCCTTTTCTGTCCTATTAGCCAATCTAATAAGCATGAGGAAGTAACTCAGAATTGTTTCAATTTGCATTCCTCCAATCAATATCAATTTAGAGCACTTTCTCATATGGCTATAGATAGTTTTGATTACTTCATCTAAAAACTGTTCATATCTCTTAATCATATATCAGTTGGGGAATGGCTCCTATTTTTATAAATTTGACTCAGTTCTATATATGTTTGAGAAATGAGGCCTTTATTAGAGAAAACTGCTTCAAAATTTTTTTATAGTTATGATTGCTAAATGTGTTTTACTCCACCCTATTGCCCCTCCCATTTATTCTGTTCTCTTTCTCACTCCTTTTGCCCTGTCATCATCAAAAGTATTTTGCTTCTGACTGTCATCTCCCCCAATCTGCCCTCCCTTCTATCACCCCATCCCCTTCTCTCCTTCTCCTCCTACTTTCCTGTGGGGTAAGATAGATTTCTATGTCCAATTGAGTGTGTATGTTATTCTGTCTTTGAGCCCAGTTCTGATGAGAGTATGGTTCACTCACTCCCCACCTCCACTCTTCCCTTCCACTATAAAAGCTTTTTCTTGCCTTTTTTATGTGAGATGATTTATCCCATTCTACCACTCCCTTTCCCTTTGTCCCAGTGCATTCTTCTTTCTCACCCCTTAAATTTTATTTTTTAGATATCATCCCTTCATATTCAATTCATACATGTGTCTTCTGTCTATTTAGACTCCTAACTGCCCTAATAATGAGAAAATCTTTAGGAATTACAAGTACCATCTTCCCATGTAGGAATGTAAACAGTTTAGTTTTACTAAATCTCTTATGATTTCCCTTTCCTGGTTACCTTTTTATGCTTCTCTTGAGTCTTGTATTTGAAAGTCAAATTTTCTATTCAGCTCTGGGTCTTTTCATCAAAAATGCTTGAAAGTCCTCTATTTCATTGAATATCCATTTTTCCCCTGAAGCATTATTGAAGCTGCTAAATCTTGTGTTGTTCTGACTGCTCCACAACACTTGAATTGTTTCTTTCTGGTTACTTGCAATATTCTCTTCTTGACCTGGGAACTCTGGAATTTGACTATAATATTCCTGGAGATTTGCCTTTTGAGATCTCTTTCAGGAGGTGATCAGGGGATTCTTTCAATTCCTATTTTACCCTCTGGTTCTAGAACATCAGGGCAATTTTCCTTGATAATTTCTTGGAAGATGATGTCTAGGCTTTTTTTTTTTATCATAGATTTCAGGCAGTTCAATAATTTTAAAATTCTTTCTCCTGGATTTGTTTTCCAGATCAGTTGTTTTTCCAATGAGAAGTTTCACATTGTCTTCTATTTTTTCATTCTTTTGGTTTTATTTTATTGTTTCTTGATTTCTCATAAAGTCATTAACTTCCATTTGCTCCATTCTAATTTTTAAGGAATTATTTTCTTCAGGGAGCTTTTGGACCTCCTTTTCCATTTGACCGATTCTGCTTTTTAAAACATTCTTCTCCTCATTGACTTTTTGGACCTCTTTTACCATTTGGCCTACTCTATTTTTTAAGGTGATATTTTCTTCAGTACTTTTTGTGTCTTTTTTACCAAGATGTTGACTTGTTTTTCATGATTTTCTCACATCACTCTCATTTCTCGTCCCAATTTTTCTTCTGCCTCTTTTACTTGATTTTCAAAATCCTTTTTGAGTTCTTCCATGACCTGGGACTAATTCATATTTTTCTTGGAGGCTTTGGCTGTAGGAGTTTTGACTTTGTTATCTTCTTCTGAGTGTGTGTTTTGATCTTCATTGTCACCATGGCATCTTTCTATGGTCAGAATTTTTTTCTGTTGTTTGTCCATCTTTCCAGTCTATTTCTTGACTTTTAACTCTTTGCTAAAGTGGGGCTCTGCTTCCAGGGTGGAGGATGCACTGTCCCAAGCCTCAGGGGTTTTGTGAAGCTGTTTTCAAAGATACTTCTAGGGACCTGTAAGTTTTCAGTTCTTCCAAAGTGGTATGATCTAAGGAGAGGTGCGTGTGATATTCTCCTGGCCTGTCCTGTAGTCTGTAAGTGACCACAATCTCTCTTTTCTGTCCTGAAACTATGATGAGGGCCCCTGCCCTACTGCCACTGCAAGCAGTGGTGTACTAGTGCTCCTCATCACCCTAGGATTGCAACTCAGGACTGTGACCCAGATCTGAGTATGGACAAGGCAATAGAGTCCTTCCCCCAGTGCCAATAAAGAGACCCCTGTAATCTCCTTCTGATTAGTTTTTCAACTCCATTACCATCTCTAGGCTGAGAGCTCTGGAAGCTGCCACTGTTGCTGCTGATTCAATGGCTTCCAAGGTCTGCTTCTGGATTGCTAGAACCTGGTCTGTGCTGACATGGCCTGCACTGGATTGTGCTCCATTCTCACTCCCATGTGACAGACCTTTCCTGCTGACCTTTTAAGTAGTCTTTGACTGGAAAATTATTTCACCCTATTCTTTTGTGGGTTCTGCTCCTCCAGGAATTGATTTATGGCATTATTTAAAGATGTTTGGAGGGGTTTGGCGGAAACGTCAGGGGAGTTGCTGCCTTTTCTCCACCATCTTGGCCCTACTCCCTCATCACTTCTTGACTGAATTATTGAAATGGTCTCATTTTGGGGCTCCCTACCCCAAACTTTTCTCTCACTCTATCCATTCTCCAAAGTGATTTTCCCAAAGTGCAGATCTGATCATATTACTCCCATAACTCAGTAAACTTTCGTGACACCCTTTTACTTCTAGGAGCTAATATAAACTCTATCTGACATTTAAATCTGTTCACTACCAGGTTTCTTCCCACTTTTCCAGTCTGCCTACCACTCTACAATGCAGTCCTAGTGGCCTACTTCCTGTCCATGCACGTTACATTCTATCTCTCAGCTCCATGTCTTTACACTAACTGTCCCCCATGCCTGAGATGGACTCCTTCTTTACATTGGCTTCTTGGAATTCTGATTTCTTTCAAGATTCAATTCAAATGACATCTTTTCCAGGAAGTATTTTTCTGATCACCCCAGAAGTTAGGGTGCTCTTTCCCAAAACTACCTTGAATTCTTGTGTGTGTGTGTGTGTACGTATATATACATGTATATGTATGTATTTAGAGAGATACATACATACGTACATATATACATATATACATGCTTGCAAATATATATACATATATACATGTATGATGTGTGTCATATATACTTGCATGTATGTTGTTGTGTTTCATTATTTACAGTCATGTCTGACTCTTTGTGACCCCATTTGGGGTTTTCTTGGCAAAGATACTGGGATGGTTTGCCATTTCCTTTTCCAGCTCACTTTATAGACGAGGACACTAAGGCAAACAGGGTTAAGTGACTTGGCCAGGGTCATCCAGCTAGTAAGTGTCTGAGACTGGATTTGAACTCAGATTTTTCTGATTCCAGGCCTGGTGCTCTATCCACTGTGCCACCTCGCTGCCCCTTGTATACAGGCATACTTACATATATATTATATAAATAATTCCATATATACACATACTTCTATGTATATACACACATATATACGTGCTTGTATATCATATTCATTCTTACATGTACATATCCTTACACAATATATACTCATATACATGTCATATACATACACGTATACATACTTATATACACATATATAATATGCATACCCAATATACATATATACATATACTATACATGTGTGTGTGTCTTCCCCATTAGAATGTGAGCTACTTGAAGACATCTGCTGTTTCACTCGTCTTTGTACCTTAGCATAGCTAGTTAATTATCAACTCCCTAACTAGATAGGATGTGGTAACTGAAAGAAAATCTAAAGAAAATCTACAATATTATTGTTCTCCCTTGATTTGGAATCTTAGGGAAAGAAATGCTGGCACAAAAGAAGTAACTTTTACATCTCTAATGTATTTATTGTGTCATGTTGTAAATTATAACTATCTGTGTATACTTCATTTCTCCCTACTGGACTTTGAGTTCCATTAGGGAAAAGAGACTGTCTTATCTAAATTTCACATGTGCTTATATCTATCAAAGTTCTTTAAGGCATATTAGAGGTAATTAATAAATATTTGTTGAACTAAAGTAGGTACTTTATAGATACTTTGTGACAAAAGAGACATTATAGTGGAAAGTTTTCCCTAAAGTGGAGGTTCTTAACCGTTTTTAGCATCATGGACCTCTTTCACAGTGTGGTGAAGGCTATGATGCATATACGTAGTGTTCTCAAAGGTATAAAATAAAATAAATAAGAATGCAAAGGAAAAACAATTTTATTGAAATACATTTATCAAAATATATTTTTAAAAATCATAGACTCTAGGTTAAGAACCCTTACTCTAATGTTCCAAGCACTGACTAATACTGAATCTAAATTTGACTCTAGTCAGTAAGCCCGAGGCCCACCTCCGTGACTTGATGCCTATACAGTTTTGTTCATGGCCCTTAACATTTGTGGTCCTCGATTTCCTTCATATGTCACATGATGATAGAAATACTGGCATTCTCAACCTCTTAAGATTGCCTTAAGAATGGACTGAGATAATGTGCTTTGTAAGCCAAAAGCACTATACATTCTAGTTATTATTGCTATTGTTATTCTTACTATTAGATTTAGTAACTAAGCATTCATTTGTTACCTTTGGAAAAAACAATATCAGTTCAGTGATGACATTAAAATCTTATTTCTATTATTTCTACCTATTTGACCTTGGGCAAATTACTTAACTTCTATCAATCTGAAATTCCTCATCTGTAAAAGGAAAGAGTTAGTGATGACCTCCAAGGTCCCTTCTAGCTGGGTTTATGATCCTAAATTCATAAGTTGTTGGGTTTGGGTTTTTTTGTTGCTATAACATTTTTTACACAGGTGCTCAGAGTGGAAACTAAATTGGATAATACTACTAGGAAATTTTAATTGAAGAAACAATAAAGCTAGGACACTAATAATCAAAACTGACAAAGTAAATTGAACAAAACTACTTCAAGTACCGAATCACAAATGAAAATATAATAGTTAACTATCTCTGATATTACTTTCTTGATATACTGGTATGCCATGTGTGTTGATATAAATTTTTTTTTAGCCAATTACATTCCAGACAAATTGTTAGGACATTTTCAAATAAAATAAAATTTTAAAAAATACTCTTAAAAATTTAAAGCAAAATTAATGAATGAATGGAAATTCTCTACCTGCCCCTTTCCCCCATGAAAATTGTTGTGAAGCCACTTACAAGATATATTATTTCATCTAATATTGTCCTGAGTTATAACACACTTGTTACAATCACATCCTTCACACTAATTATGTAACTTGTAATATTATTAAAATCAGAATAAATTGATATAAAAGCATAAAAGTTTAATAAAAAACTTGTGTTGTTTTTAGTCTTCTGTCATCTGTCTTTAGTCTTCAGTCAGCTGTCATCTATTAACAATGGAAATTTTTAAAGAGCATTATGAAAGATTTATTATTATATTGTTATTATGATAACAAGGGGTTCACAGGTATTTTTCTGACCTTATAGCAATAATTGCTCCAAATAAAACTTCCCAGGTTAAACATTTTAAAAAATGATTTTATTGAAAGGGTTCTGTTGAGTTACATTTAAAGTAATATAAAGACTTATGTCACTCATAAAAGTTTGAGAACCTTTGCTTTAGAGAAATTCTACATTACAGTTATTATTCCTAAGCAGGGCATGGCCTATAGGAACTTTATGACAAAATATAGTATTGATGGGGAAAAAACACAAAGGCTGCTTCAGTATTTGAGGTCTGCATATTTCCATATATGTCATGTTTATCAGAACAAATAAAAAGAATCTGTCTTAAAATTGAAATCACGATGGTTAGATCCAAAATAGATCGCCACCTGCTTTAAAGATAAAAACAAATTCCAAATCTCTTTGATGTATTTTAATGATATGAGATGATAGTTGTGCACAGAATTTCGTTTGAATTTTGTTAGATACAGTTTGAGCTCAGAATGAACGATAGTAATGATTATCTTTTAGAATATTAATAAATATTTGTTATATTAAACTTTTACCAATTATCTAAGTAGCTTGATATATCAAGTAAGTATTAGTAAGTATTATTTGCAAAGTGTTGTTTATTCAGCCCAGCTTCCTGAATAAAATTTGAGGAAGATATATATTGACTAGAAGGGGCAATATTTGATGGTGAGGATATTATATATAAATAAGCAAATCTACACATGGTGGTTTGGGACTGGCATTTACAAGCCACTTAGGCAACATTGTTCTTTTTCTTCCTAGAAAAACGTCTTTCCAGAGGTATTTCTCACGCCAGCTCAGCCATAGTCTCCCTTGCCCGATCCCATGTGGCCAATGAATGCAGCAATGAACAATTTCCCCTGGAAATGCCCATCTACACATTCCAACTGCCAGACCTCAGTGTATACAGTGAAGACTTCAGGAGCTTCATCGAACGTGATTTAATAGAACAGGCAACAATGGTTGCCTTGGAGCAGGCAGGTAAGTAAAGCCATTTGGTGATAGTAGATAGATGACCTATAACATATCTTTGAATAGTTTAAAATTATGTGTAATCCTTAGACTTCTCCATTTTTTTTACTCTTAACTCCATGGCCTTTGAAAATGTATGTCACGTTAGCTCTACACCAAGGGAAACAAGAATTTACCCAGATTCTTCAAGAGGAGGAGCTGTTTCATCTTTGTCTTTGTACCCAGCTCCAAACATGGAGGATCTCACATAGTAAACACTTATTAAACGTTTGTTAGAGTGAACTGAATTTGCCTTTATTTTCCTCGTATATATCTTTTCCTGTAGTATCCCCATATTCTACGGGCAAGACAAAGCAGTACTGACCCTAACCTGGCTTCAGCCCTGTCCTTACTTTCCATCCAATACTGCCAATTTCTTACTGGGGGCACAGAGTTATGCAGTAAACAACCAAGTAAATCAATTTACTCTTTGAAGAATTACCATCATCATGAAAATCCAGAATGAATGTTTAAGAAAATCTAGATCTTTCTCCAGGTACACTAACTTTTACTGAGCTCATGAGGAGTTGTGTAATATTTTGCTTCCTAATTTATGTTGTGATACTTTGTCCTAGAAGTATGTCTAAAGAAAATTCACTTATTAACTAAAGTTATGGTAGTGAAGAGGCATATAGAAGTATTGAATTTAAAATTAGAATGTTTGATAGACATCTATCATATAGTCTAAACTTCCCATTTTATACAAGAAGAACCTGAAGAATCGGATAGTTAAGTGATGTGCCAAGGTCATGTGGCTAGTTGGTTTTAGTGCCCAAGCAGACTCATACCTGTTTGTTACCAGTCTAGTACAGTTGATCTTAATAGAAAAGTTACCGTGGAGTTCAACTGAGTTCTTGGTTGAATGAGGTAGAAATGGTGGTACAGAGTGATGCATAACAACAATCACCTGTCCTCACAAGACAACCCAATTATTAAGCCAGTGGTTGATTAAGTTCTAAGAGTGTAAGAAATAGAGGTTATATGTATTTTAAGCTAATTTTGAATGAATATCAGGACCTGAGTTCAAGTTCAGGCACAAACAGTTACTAGCTGTGTGGCCCAGGGCAAGTCATTTAAATCTGTTTGCTTCAGTTTCCTCAATTGCAAAATGAGGGCAATTAACACATCTACTTCCCAGTATTGTTGTGAGCATCAAATAAGATAATATTTGTAAAGCACTTAGCATAGTGCCAGGCACATAGTACATGCCATATAAATGCTTATTCTCTCCCCCTTTCAGGGAAAAACTTATCCCCAGAGGGGAGAAATCACCCTTGTGGGTCCCCAATCGGAGGTAGAAGTACAAGTTCAAAGGGTGGACCCAGAAAAAGTGCTCTAATAGAATCAGTCAAATAAAGTAGAATCTTTTCAAAACTCCTTTTCAAAAGTCCCGTGGGACTTTCAAAAATATAATCTATCTATGTTAGGATCCTTAGGAAATAAGTTAAATTTTATAGGATGCTCTGTCAAACCATCTCTCCTTTCCAGCCCCTTTTACTTTGGCCTTATTCACTACCTTTTATTTATCTTGAATCCTTCAATAACTTAAGGAAAATTTCTCATTGTACGAGTTGCCAGTTCTCTCTTTCCACTCCCATTGCGCTTTCAAACCCACCACCTTTGCCAGTCACCCAGGATACAGTGCTAACTCACAGCACCTCCTCCTTAGAGTGGCAAAAGTAGATGGCAATTGCAGTCTTGTATTTTATTACCAAGCAGGCAGGCCTGTTTTCTTTTTCTTCAAGGAAGTATTTTCTTTGTTGCTACCACAAGTGTATTCTGTAGCCACAAGTTATTTTTATAGCGACATATTAGAAATGGCAGAGCCAAATTTAAGGTAAAAAAATCCTTCTTACTCTCTGCTATTGAACTGATGTCACATTTGGTTAGCTTCTGTCTTGTCTTCAAGGGTGATGGACATGGGCACCTTATTTAGAAATGTGTAGTAAGCCATCTGTTAAATTCTCAAGTTAATTGATTCCATTACCTTGTATGAATCAGAAGAACATTTATTTGGAAAGTCAAAAGAAATGACTAATAACTCTGAGACCATAACAAAACCTAAGCCAACATTGAAAAGTTATGCATACCATTTTTTCCTTTTGGGGAATTCTGGTTTTTGAAAGGAGAACATTTGATAAGTGCTCTTCTCTGCAACATCTGTTTCTTTCTTTCCTTTTTTAAAAGTGAAGTTATTCTTCAGGTACAATTGTAATGACTACCCAATCACAGCTGAAAGTTAAAAAATAACTGGACCATGTAAATGACTTCTGTAGAAGTTGTTTCCAAATTAAACTTTGAAGTTTGAAAGATGTTTTTACAGTTGACTTACCATTCAGGGAGTGATGAGAAGAGATGCCAATTAACTAAGAAAAATGTCTTTATAGATGTAGTCCACCACCCACTTGAATTTAGAATTCTTCAGATATGTATCATTCTTAAACACTTCTTTCCTGATTCCATTACTCTAAGAATTACCTGAATTTACCATGATTCCTAATATTGGAGAGTGAGAGTTCCTCTTCATCTCTTTTTTTTAAAATCTATATCTTCCTTCAAGGTTCAGTTCAACTACACACTTTTTTGGTGATTACTTACTTCTCTTATCCCTTTTCCCAGTGATATTTCCGTTTTTTCCATCATTCCTTACCTTACATTATACGTAGTCTGTGTGAATGTTGTTATCCCCTACCTTAGCCCCAATGAAATGGTAAGTTCTGGGAGGAAGAAACTGTTTCTTTTTTTGTTTTGTTTTGTTTTGTTTTTGTGTCCCAATACCTAACATAATGTTTTGCCAATAGGTAGCACTTAACAAACATTTGTTAAATTGTTGAATTTGTCTTGTTCAAGGCAAACTCTTAAAGTTCTTTGCACTTCACAAAGAAATTGCCTTTGCTTTTGGTATTCAGAGGTAATTGAAATGTGATTGAATATGCAGTCTAAATTGAGTGTCAAAGAAATGAAAAATTATTCAGTTGTACTTTTCCAAAAAGCAATCTCCCCCTGCTCAGGAAAGATTTAGGGTTTTATAGTTTTTGCATATTGTCTGGATTAATCACTTTTTAAAAGGTGCATTTTGGGAGTTGCAATTGAATAGAATTGATTTGTTGACAACTTGTGGCTTTTTATTGGGATCAAAGTCCGTATATAAATTTTAGAGTACCAGAACATTAATTACTTACCTCATGGTCATGGTAAGTAAGATACTCAGGCTCTTTTAAGAAATTAAATCTCCTTCATTTATGCAGTTACCCTTGTGTCTGAAATGATTCAGGATGAATTTTAGCAACAACTCATCTTCACAATTTGCTGTATTTGAAGCACTATAAAACATCAGACATGCTTCCTTCCTGTTTAAAAAAAAAAACTTTTGAGAGTAATTAGGTATAATGAAACATTTACATTCTTGCTTTCCAGAAGTTGTCTAGTGGGCTGATGAACATCAAATGAATAATTCAAGAAAATATTCATAGCCCAGTGGAGACCCTGGGAAGGGCAGGAAGAAAGAGGATGTCAGAATCTGTGTGGTAACAGAGTTCAACTAAGCTGTGGAAGATAAACAGCTTTTAAAAATTGTGTTCACATACATATTAGTGCTTGGTAGAACTTCATTCCAAACAGTAGCCCATTTGAACTATCAAATCACAATAACCTTCATTGGGGTATTGAAACACATAATTTCAATGTACAAATTAACATCCTTTTAAAGAGAAAGATTTACTGTTTAATTTGATCCTTGGAGTCAACAGGAAAGTAATATTAAAATGTAACGTTTCAGAGGTTTTGAGAATAGATGGTTTGAAAGGTCATGGTGCTAATTGGTTTGCCTCTAAGAAAAACTCTGCTTATACTATGTTATTCCAATTTTTTGAGTTCTCCATTTTTGGAGATTCCACAATCTCCCTTGTGATCAGAAATTCCTCCTTATCATCTAGCATACATCTCAGTTACAATAAAAGCCTGTTTTTACTTTTCCTTACCACAGCAGAGTTGGAATATGGCCAGTCAACTTCTTTCTCATCCTGTCTCCTTGTTATGGTTTAAAACTGTTATTAAGTTATTCTTCCTTCAATTTTCCAAGTAAAAAGTGACCCTAGCTCATTCACGTTTTCTCCTTATGAGCTATATCCATTAGTGTACAGAGTTCTCCTCCCCCTGGGAAATAACTATTCCTCTTTTTGTGCCAAAGACAAATATTTGTGCCTTCTTTATTTTGCTCTAGTTTGTATTAGAGTTCTTATTAAGTATATTGGATTTTTGAAAGCAGAAACCAGTGTCTAATCTTTGTATCTCTCCAATAATTTCAGACAATATTCTACACATGGTGGATACTTTTAAAATGTGTGTTGAATTGTATTTCAAAACTCCATTTTAAGCATTTTGAAAAGATAGCAGCCAAGATAGCTGTTTGAAGGAGAGGTAGACCTCCTAGTTGGCACATACCTACTCTAGGAAAATTCACTAGGAAATTCACACCAGATGGATGAATGATCAAGAAACCCCAATGAAAAACTATAGGAAGTAATTTTTTTCAATCCCCAAATCATAGAAGATGTCATGTAGAAGCCAGTAGACAGTGGGAAAGAGAAGTGCTAACAAAGCCAATGACCAATCTGGCAAACAAGCCCAACTTCCCAAAACAACCAGTTATGGACCAGAGATACTGTAGCCTATAACATTCTATGTCAGAAGGCAGCAAAAGTGTAGACTTTAAAGAAATCCCTGAGGAGGTCAGGAAACCCTAGGGAACAAAGAGTGGCAGAGACTAGAATGTATGGCAATGATCAGACCAGGAAAGCCCAGGCACCCAGGGATTCCAAAGCCCCTAGGTATCCCTTAGACGCTGAAGCTTGGTGGTCCTAATTATTTTTTTTTTGGTCTCAACTTCTTTATACCCTTAAAAAATTGAGGGCACCTCACAAAGAATTTTTCTTTATGTGGATTATATCTACCAACATTAGCTGATTTAGAAATTAAAACCTTAGTATTATTATGAAAATAGTTTTGATCTCACAAACCCCTGAAAGGGTCTCGGGACCCCCAGGGGTCCCTGGATCACACTTTGGAAAACACTGCAGTAGAAGACCCTGAAGATTAAGCATTTGGAACCTCAATGATCCAGAGGGGTCACCTCTGGGAGCTTGAGGTCCAAGGGACATAAGGAGAGACAGAGCAGGGCTAACCACTTCACTTAAAAGCAGACAAGGGTACTCATCATGGCACAATGCCCCAATTTAAGAATTAAAGTTGTAGAAGATGGATAAATCAAAGAAAATGGCAACCAATATTAAAAAAAATTATCGCACATCTAAATATGCCCCCATTCCCCCCAAGAAGAGAGAATAACTCTAACTACTATCAATAGAGACTCAAAATATGTATTCTCCAGAAGGACTATATAAATACTTAGAAGAAATGAAGCAAGAATTTAAAAAAAAAGGAAATATAAGATCTAAGAGAAAGAATTGGAAGGAAAATAAATAGCTTAGAAGAGAAAGTGGTAAACCTCACCTAAGTAATGGACTTTCTGAAAACTAGAATAGTTGAAGAAATCAGTGACTCCATGAGAAAGCAAGAGATATTGAAATAAAATCAAAAGATTGAAAAATAGAAGAAAGTATAAAATAACTGTTATGAAAAACAACTGAGCTGGAAAGAGGTCAGGAAGAATCATACTCCCAGAAAAGATGACTTTATTTTTCTCCAAAAAGCCTGAATACTATATTTCAAGAAAGCATAAATGAAAACTGCCCAAATCTATTAGAACCAGAGGGCAAAGTGAAGATAAAAAAAATTATCATTGAGTTCCTAAAAGAATCCCTAATAGGGATATCACAGTCAAAATCCAGAGCTCCCACATGAAAAAAAAAAGTACTACAAGTCATCCAGAAAAGAGTCAGACCAGAGGAACCAGAGTCAGGATCACATAAGACCTGGCATCTTCTACTAAAAAATGAGAAGAGATCTTGGAATGTAAGGTTCCAGAAGGCAAAAGATAAAGGATTGAAATCTATAGAATAACAACTTGCAAAGCGAAAAAATCCCACAGAGTAGTGTTTTTAATGGATTTTTAATGAATAGAGGATTTGCAAGCATTTCTGGTGAAAAGACCAAAAGCCAGGTAGGAACTCTGAAATACAGAGAAATCTTGAAAGGTAAATTTATTTGAGCAATTAGAAGTTATATGATGATGTAATGTTAACAATATAGCAGGAGGAGAAGAAACCAACATTCAATTAGAACGTTATTGTCTTCAAAGGGTATTGAGTGAATTAAACAAGAAAAAACAGAGGTATGGGGTAGGTGGTTTCTGTTCTGAGGATTTAAAAAAAGGAAAAGAGATAGGGGAGAGGTAAGTGAGCATCTTTTTGTATAAAGGAGAAGAAGGAGGGTAGAACTTGCTACTTTTCATAATTGAAGGATATGAGAAAAATATACAAACATAGAGGCAAGTGAATATCAGATGAATTTAATTCTTCTCTGAAACAAAGGAGGAATGAGCACACACATATACAGTTATCCCTTCCACATCATGAGGGTTAAGGACCTGCTCCCCCACCCCACCCTGCAATCTGTAAAATCAATGTAAAATGTTTTGACCCTCATTCGTTCATACCAGAGAACAAGTCTGTTTTTTTCTTTTTCTTTCATGGGGTGTTTACAGTATCTTACTGTAAAATTTGAGTTAAGTATTTGGTCATAGGCTCTGTATAGTCTTCTGGCCTTTGTGTGTCATTTGTGGCTTCCACAAAATTCCCCAAAATTTCCCATTTGATTTCTTATGCCGACTTGGGTTATATCAAAACCGCGATGGGGAAAGTTGTGATGTAGGAGGGATAACTGTATCCTCAAACAGTTTAGTGCAGAAATATATCATACTGAAGAGGTAAATAAGCAGGGATAGGAGGAGAGGACATTGCTAGGGAGAGAATAACCCTGCCCACCTCATAAGGTAATGGTGAGGAGCATACAAGATAACGTATATACAAGAACTTTAGAAATGTAAAGCACTGTGTGCAAAGGTGAAGTATTATTATGTAAATTCTTATAAATACCAACTAAAAGCAATGAAGCCAACATCATACTTTCTGAGATTGGAACATCTGTAGGGAATAGCTTCAACTACCACCTCAACAACAGCCAGCAAGCCTTCTCCCTCTGGATTATTTTATTATTACTATTACTATTATTACTACTACTATTATTATTATGTGAGATAATGAATTAATCATAATTATTATTAAATAATATAATAATTGTAAAGCACTTAACACAGTGCCTAGAACATAGTAAGTGCTACAGAAATGATAGTTTTTTTAGTGTTATTATTAGTGATAATAATAATAGCTAGCATTTATATAGCGCGTTGAGGTTTACAAAGTACTTTATATATGTGATCACATTTGATAATTACAACCACTTTGGGAGGTAGGTACTACATTATCACTGTTTTACAGATGAGGACAATGAGGCTGGAAGGTTAAGTAACTTGCCTAGGATAGCACAGCTAATAAACATCTGAGGCAGAATTCAAATTCAGGTTCTCCTGCCTCCGAGTCTAGTACTCTGCACTGTTACCACCTAGCTGCCCCCAAATTCAGGAATAGCTCAAATTTACATAGCTTTTTGCTGCCAAACCATTTATATTATATTTATCATCTTAGACAAGCCTCATAGCAAATGGTGGTATAACAAGTACATCTTACAAAGGAGGAAACTAAGGCTCAGGTGTGTTGTGACTTGCCCAGGATCACACAGCTATTAAGTGGCAGGGCCATAATTTGAACCCAGCCCTTCTGACACCAGATCCAACAATTTGTCATTGCTATTTTCCCAGTAGACCACACTGTCTCAGAATTATTTGTTCTATCCTAGACATTACAACAACAAAACAATTTTAAAATCCATGGCTCAGGGTTTCTGAGGCTGGACAAGATATAAACTCAGCATCATACTGTCCTTAATCATACATCAGAACTGCCTGTCCAAACCAAGTACTTCAAGGGATGGCTTGTTCCATCATCATCTTTATTGGGATTTGTATTTTGAACACTGGGCTCACTCTGTTCTATGACTGAAATATTTATGTGCCAAGCCCTAGGATAAATACTTATTTGGCTGTGTGGTTTTAGTTGTTCCCTGCACTGTGCCTTTCAAGGGCAGACATCAGTGATGGATTGCCTCCTAGACCTCCCTGGGAATTGAATTGAATATCAACATACCAAATGAAAAAGGGAGTTTCTACTTGTAAGTCCTCTGGCTGAAGGACAGATGCTATCATGTACACCATGGTAAAGTTTTGGGGAAGCAAAAAGCACTGGACTGAGAGATTCAATTGGCTATCTAGTGTGGGATAAACTGTCATCTGGCTGATCTGTTTCCATAATTTCCTAACACATCATTTTATGAGCGTGGTAAAAGCCAAGAACATGTGGACCATCTCATTGGATGTTCCATTACTCACTACGTACTCCCTTTGGCAAATATCAGGCTATTTGTAGGTTCTCCTCTCCAATGGAGAGGACAAAAAAATACTGAGCTGACATTCTGGACAGTTCCCTCCTCCATAGGCAAACCAAACATGTGGAGATCTGCATTTAATATCAGGATGGCCAAAATGTTTGAACTGACCATAAAACTATCAGATTGCTTCTTTCATGGTAACCCAATTCAAACAATAATAGAATGACCTGATGGTTCTTCAGAGAGAAAAAAAGAAAGAAAGAAAGAAAAGAAAAGCAGCACAAAACCTGAAGCAGTTTCCACACTACTGAAATGAATAAAAGTCAAGAGTGGAAAAAAGTCAAACAAGGGACTTGGCATTGTGTAACAGCTCTTCTCCCCCAAAAAACGGGTTTACTTGGATTCAACATTTTTTGGCCAAGTTGAGACAAATGAATTTATGTGCCCAGAAATAGTCTAGAGCATCTCCTTTCATACATGTTGTTTTCATTGAAGGTTGCATGTAATCCACATGAAGTTCTTGAATGACAGTCAAACTGAAGTGTGTATGGAAGGAAGGAGGGAAGAAAGAATGGGAGGGAGGAAGGAAGGAAAGAAGGCGGGAAGGGAGGGGAGAAAGAAGGAAGTAAGGAAAGAAAGAAGGAAGGGAGGGAGGGAGGAATTCCAAATCATCTTCAAACACATCTGAACATTTCTATTCTGAACAGGCATACTGGTTTGACATGCCCCATAGTTCCTACATGCCTTGATTTTCTCATCTGTAATGAAAAGATAATATGTAAGGCAACATACAATGCTTTGGTTATCAGGCAACATTGAAGAATAGGGTGTTCCACAGACATAAATTTTACAGATAATTTAAGCTTACCTTTTAAACATCCAACATGTGTATGTACACACACATGCATGTGTCTGTGTGTATTTGTTATCTGTGTTCAGCTATTTAGGAAACAAATATTTCTAAAAAATGCATCATGTGCTTTTAAGACTTCTTAAATAGAGTATCCTGTATCCTCTTTTCTTGATGTTCATTATGAACATCAAATATTCTACTATAATGCCTCCAGGGAATATTAGACTATGTAGCATCATTTGTCCCTATGCTAAATTCCCTCAGATTGCTGAATTTTTTGTGTGTTCTTGAAGTTTTTTTTCTTTCCTCTCCTGGGAGAAGTCAGAAGCTCTGTCTTTTTTGCTGAAGGCCTGGCAACTATCACTTCCTACTTCTGTAGGAACTTCCCCTTTAATCCTAAGCAATGTGCAATTTTAAATTTCTGCTGCCTATCTGAAGGGGATTATAAAATCAGATTATGAACTTAAGAGAACTATGTGTAAAATAAGAATGGAGTTCAAATGATGCCCTGTACAATTCTTCTATAAGTGAAGTACATGCATATACTTCATCACATTCATGTTGATTCTCAGGCATATTTTTGCTCATTTTCCTGATTTTTAATCACATTCCAAGTAGTTGAAGTTATCAGTGACAATCTTAATCAGTGTTAGTAATTTTCAAATGAACAGGATATTGGATTTGTTTCTAAAGACTGCTTTCTGTGTAGAGCTTGCATTGTAACATCTGTATTCTAACATCTTTATCTGGTGTGGATGTAGTGCTTCACCATTTGCTTTGTTAGTTGATATCAACCAAGTGCCTAGAAAAAAAAAATAGAAACTTCCTGCTCAGAGTCAGTGCTCAAAGCCAAAGGAAAAAAAAAAAAAGAAAAAATGAAAGAAATAAAAAAGAAAAAAATGGCAGTCTTCTTTTCTTTTTTACTCTCCAGTCTCTCCCCTTTCTAGAGTAACATGAAACCACTTCTTAAGACCATGTTTCTTCTGTCCATTTACTATCTCCATTGACTTCACCTGAATGAAAAGCATAATGGTACAGGAAATACTGTCGTGGCTTCCTCCGGATTAAGTGACCCTGATTAGGAATCTGTAGCAGAGGTGATTATTGAATCTTCAGAAGACTGACTTTAAATGAAGGAGAAAGCATGCGCTCCATTTGGAATCAGGCTCATCATCTAGTCTACAAAATGACCAAGTGACCATCAGCCAGGACAGATAAATATGAAGCTAAGGGCTGATTTTACGCGTGTTACATAAGCCATGGGGGCACAAAGAGACCCATAGACTTTGATCTCGTGACTGTGACACAGAGCCCAGTCACCTATGACCTACCCAGACCTTTTGCTTTCACAGAAGATGGTGGTATAACAAGTCATTAAGGGCATGAGAAACATGCCTTTCAGGTGCTGAGAAGGAAGAATGGAACTCTAAGAATGGGCATGAGGGAAAATAGGGGCCATCCTAAATCATTTTATACTGTAACTGTAGTTTGGCAGAAAAAGTGGCAATATGTGCTGAGAATCTCAGAGAAGTGAAACAAACAGAAAAGGGGGAAGGAGAGATTAAAAGAAGGTATAAATACGAAAATGAAAAACTGGTCATTCTTGGGGTTCTCTGGGATCAGTTTTCTTGAAAGCCACTTCATGCATTTTTGTGGCTACCTGGATGTTTGGCATAAATCGCTATTATCAAGATGACTCTCTTGATGATCAAACAAATAATTTTTGTGATTTATCTTCAGACATGAGGGAAATGCTGAGCCACCATGCAGCATTTTAATAATGTGATTACAGACTGAGGATTGAGTGCTAATTCTCACATGCTTGAACACCATTGTAATGGTCACTCGACCCTGAAATATTTAATGAAATCAAGATCACTTACAGTAAGGTTCCAGGCCATGTTACTTTATTAATTAGTCAGTAAACAAGAATTTTTAAAATACCTTCTATGTGCCAGGTACTATGTTTAAGTGTTGGGGATAAAAGAAAATCCCCCCCTCCTCCCGAAAAAGGCAAAGACAACCTGTCACATGGCCCAACTTAATCTATCTCTTCTCCAAACTGGGTCAGTCAGCATGCCCTTACAGGCACAGTTAAAAGGAATTCTAATAATTCTGTGGTTTCCAGTATAACCCTGAATTTAATTAGACTTGGGGCATTATTCCTGAGCACTCTTGAAAAGCCACAAAGTGAATTACATGAGTTACAACTCAGTGATTCCTCCCAACCCCCCAACTCTTTTTCCTGTTGAGTGAGATTCCATTCCTGAAGAAAATACTAAGTACCCCTTTTGATGCCTACTCAAGGAAAACAAGATAGGGTACATCAACTTATACCACCTCTTATCTTCAATAAACTTTCTTCCTCATGAGCATATCGGGAATTTGGGAACATTTCTAGGGCTGAAAATTAAAAGTAATTTGCTGCGTTCTTATGCTTGGCCACATGCTTGGCATATGCTTAAATAGGGAACATCTAGATCTTCTTTGGCCCAAGAAGGAATCAGATTGCTTCCAGCATTACCAACACTCTTTTGTAATTTGACTAATGGGTATATAAATATAGCAAGGATCTGTGCTCTCATTAGCATATGTAAGTTCCTCCACTAACACAGATCACAGATCTACAACCTGTTTATGACCTATTAGATGAATTCCAGGGAATTGCTTGAGGCATATAGAGGTTAAAAGTTAAGACTTGAGATCGGAGCCAGGGTAAGAGGAAGAATTTTGACCCAGGTATTCCTGATTCCAAGCTCTAATACTCTAGTCTCTGTTCTATACTGGCTCTAACACAATTATCTGAAACAAAAGTGTGTCTAATCCCATTCACTTACCCATGTGATATTCATTGAGCACTACTGTAAGTAAGGTACTGTTAAGGGTATTTTAAAAGTTTAAGATCTAACCCCAGCTCCCTCAAGAAGTATATAATCCAGTAGGGGAAATAAGACACAGAGCTATCTACAATATGAGGCAGTTTATGATGTGTTATATGAGTGGTAGAAAGTGTTATATATTACAAGATAATAGACCATGAGCAGAGGGAGAGGAAGAAAGGAAGATGTCATTCCATTTAGGTTTATATACTGCCCCCTAAGATAGCATGCAATGGTATGACAACATAATATTATGAAAATAATATTTTCATGTTAGAATGAGTATAAAAACTTCTGTCTGGCTATACCACTGATTGACTTATACCAAATCACTTAAAATATCTAAGCCTCAGTTTCCTTATGTTTTAAAAACATATTAATGATTCTGCAGCTCCAGAGGCTTCAATGAGATGATATAAGGAGAAATGTATTGAAAATTGTAAAATGCCTATAGGAACTATATAAAAGAGGAAATTCAAAATAGGTACTATATTCCATGAGGAATAAAGCTTTTCATAATCTGACTCTAGCCTCTGTTGGAGGTTGATTATACATTATATTTTAGCATGATAATAATATTAATAATAAATATAGCTAACATGTGCATAATGCTTTAAGGTTTGCAGAGCATTTAAGAAAGATTATCTTATTTGATCCTTTTAACAGTCTGAAGTAAGTGGTGTGACTTTCCCCATTTTACAGATGAGGAAACTGAGACAAACGGATTAAATGGCTTGCTCAGGGTCACACACGTAATAAGTGTCTGAGTCTGGATTTGAAATCAAGTCCTCCTGACTTCAACCCCAGTGTTCTATCCATTATGTGACCTGGCTGTATCTACTCTATATAGCAGCTGAATTGAACTACTTGTTGTGTGTCCTTGGGTAGGCTGTCCACCTCCACTCCAACCCAATGCCTGGAATTCTCTCTATCCTCACCAAGGCCTCTTTAGGCACAAAACTGCAACAAAATAGGAGCTTAATAAATGTTTGTTGCTAAATTGGGGAGAAAAAAAGGAAAAGTGTAAATTGCTCAATTATGAATATAAGGTATTGTTATTATGCAGGCATCAAAGACCAAAAGTCTTTTCTGAGTGAGACTGGAATTCTTCTTGTGGCATGGCTTAGTGTCACCAGGAAAGCTTAAGATTCCAAAAGAAGGAAAAAGGTATTAATTGCATACTAGAGATACCTAGATCTATGTACCTTTTTATGAGGTAGTTATATCTATTCCAGAGCAACTCAGTTTCCTCACCAGTGAAATGAGAGAGTTAAGACTGTTACGAATGCTAAGGTTTCTCTGCAGATGTGGGGGTCTGTGATTTAGTGGAGAAGAACGGGGGAAGGAGGAGGAAGGAGCAATAGATCTTTGGTATGAGGGCTGGAATAACAAGTCATTTGAAGGAGAGGACAAGACAGACATCGAGTCAGCTTGACAATGTGGAACTGAGCTCAGCAGAGACAATGTCATGGATTTGCAGAGAGAGGAGTGTAGTGCCAATTTGATAGAATCCAATAGCATTTTTCCTTCTTTGGAGGATTCTGCCCTAATTCAAATCAGTTAGTACAATCAACAAATATTTATTAAGCTCCTACTATGTACCAGACCCTATGTTAAATGCTAAGACTTGTGAGATTATAGTTTACTAGGTGACAGTGAAGTTATAGTCTACTAGGGTAAGAATTCTTAATATTTTTTGGATCATGGACCCTTTTGGCAGTCTGGTGAAGCCGATGTGCTGCTCAGAATAGTATTTTTAAATGCAATACATAAAATACATGGGACTATAAGGGAAAGAAATTTTACTGAAAATATATCAAAATATATTTTTAAAGTTCTTAGACCCCAGGTTAAGGACCCGTGGCAGAGGACTATAGCATCTTCACAGAAATACAAAGTAAGAGAATCACTATTCTCATAAAAAAATCCATTTTTTTGTTCTATTTCCATGAACATTTAGTGTATTACATATTCCCAAGGACAATCACTAAAAGAACAAGAATTTTGAAAAATCCAATGAATACATAATAGAGTAGGAAAAAGGATTTGCAGAATCATGTTTGCATGCTGCAAACAACCATGTGATCCAGTCCAGAAGAGTTCTGTTTTTCCTTTTCTTCCATGTATCACAACAATAATAAATAACTCGCCCAAGGATATGCAGCTACAAAGATACATAGGAGAGGAACCCTCGGACTCTCAGTCCCCCCTGCCTGAGACATTTCTCCAGGCTCAAACAGATGACCCACTTTGACACTGTAGCGGGGCACATTTTTTGAATTTTAAAAATAGCACATACATTGACATGCCCGCAGGCTGCAGACTTCTCAACTTGCCCACACAGCATGCAGCATTAGGACATTTGTTAGTTATGAGCTCCCTCTTGCGTAGATATTTTTGGTTTAAAAGGCCCCAGTCTCCTTGCAGAGTTGCAAAAAGCCACAGCCTTCATCTGCCTGAAGATTTCAATATGTAGAAGTTTATTTGAATGCATATGACTTCCCATTATTAAGACAAAAAGTCCAATACTAAAAGAATTTCCATGATAGGCTGGTAATGAGAGGGACCAGAGCTTTGAGATCCGGGGTTTTTGACTCTCAGTGGCAGCAAACCCTGAGCACGTACACTAACCCAAGGTTAGCTTTGGTTGCTTAGGTCTTTCATTGTTAGTGGGCCATTTGAGTGTCATCATCTGGGATCTCGCAAGCCTCAGTCTTCTACTTTAAATGGCAACTCAGTTTTAGCTTCTTCCAGCTTGGATTATTATTTTTAAAAATATTCTGCAAAAGGCAGGTGACAGGTTGTTATTTCACAGCCTGAAGACAGAAAAGTTGCTAAAAATTATCACATGTTATTTCCAATTATGCGTCTCCTAAAGGCCATTCAGTAGCACTTAAAATCAAGGTTCTAAAATGCACATCTAATTTCAATTTGGTAAGACCTGTTGTGAATTATGAGAGGTACCAACTGATTATTAGAAGTGTGTGAAGATTATCAGCTACCTGGCATAACATGTGTATGACTATTTCGCCCATTAATGTCAATCTTTAATTTATTGTTAATGGGACAAGTTGCTTTTTGTATTAAAATTTTTATTATTAGAATTTATATATTGAGTCTTACCAAGAAAATCCATAGAGTAATCAGATATTTAGTATACCAGATACACTGGTGAAATTTTATGCATTAATTTTTATTAATACAGTAATTTAATAGGCAGTAACTGTCTCATTAATTCTAAATTAAATTTGTTTTGGAGAGGGTTTTTTTTTCTTTAACCATGACCTATTGTCCTTGTTGTACATATTTTCATGACTCCTTTCCAGTATTCTAAAAATGGTAACATTTCTCTTATTTTTTAACAAAACATATAAAGATGGCAAATGGCATATGGATAGTGAAATATGGCTGCTCCCATTGTTTCTAGTCTCATTAAGTATTATTTCTTTATATCAAAAAAAGGAAAATCAAGAACAGTTTTTTTTAATTTTTGTGAAGGTGTTTAACCATTGATTACTGACTGAATTGTAGTTTACAAAATCAGATGCCTGAAAAGTTGATTGCTAAATTGTATTACCCAAATCAAAAATATGCAATCATTAATAGTGATTTTCTGTTACACTTTTTCTCTGCCTGCATTGAGAAATTTTAAAATAGCTATGTTAACATACTAGCTTTAACAATATTTGATACCTATTACACAAGATAGAGAATAAATTGTTATCTTGGCCTATCTTCAAGGATGCATCAGATTAGCTGGACTGTAGAAATTTAGAAACCATCTAGAACAACACTTCCATTTTGCAGAAGAGGTTACTGGGTCTGAGAGGTCCAAATGCATTCAATTATGAAAAATAATATGAAAACACTTGTTTCCAAATCTTTGGGGGGAAGCCTAATAAGTTATATTTCTCTTTGAAGCTTCAAACCCTTTTCTCAGTCACTCTAAGCAGTTTTCAAATATTTTCTGTTAACTGTCATGTGAAGTTGAAAATCAAGCATCATTTATCTACTTTAGGGTAGAAAATTAAGGCAAAGGTGGAACCTAATGATGGGCCTGAAGTAAAAGTAATAATGGTTTCAATCAATTTGCCCTGGAATAGACTTTTATAAATAAATATGTATTAATTAAAAATGATGAATAAGAAAAATTAGGATTAAAAAAATAACATTCAGAAGCAAAAACTACATACAAAACACCTGTGGACTAATAAAGAAGATTTTTTTGGTCCCAAAAAAAGTCATTTTGAATTACTGATTAAATGACTGAGAGTGACACAATAGAAGAGAAGTTGACTCAAATTTTCCTAACCTTTTTGCTTTTTGAAAGCCAAATTTAGCTCATCCTTTTCTTAAAGGGAAAAAAAACCCCTAAATTTTACTTAAGAAGTTAGATAAGTCTTTCTATAATCATGAACCAAAATTCTTTTTATGAAACTTTTAACTAGTAAACACCTACTGGTTATCTTTGACACTGTAGGGCATGTATGAGCCATACTAACATCACAGTGCTGCTTCTTGGAATTTGCATTGTCAATAAAGTAAGTTTCCATTTCAGGTCGTCTGAACTGGTGGTCAACAGTGTGTACGAGTTGCAAACGTCTTCTTCCATTGGCAACGACAGGGGATGGAAACTGCCTCCTACATGCTGCCTCACTAGGTGAGTCCAATAAGGATCAGAGATCTGTAGATTTCCCAAACATGCCAGTTTCTTTACTAACAGAAAAGATTACACAAATACAATAAATGCCTAGTGAAGACATTGTAGATATACAATTTGAAATGACCTTTGGATGATGATTAAGACTTAGTGGCAAGAAAAGAGTAAGGTATATCATATGGGGAAACAATGTGAACACAATGTAGATTCAAGAATACATGTGAAATATTTAAGGGAAGATAAGTAGACCAGTTTGGTTGGAATGGAGGATTTGTGCTGGTGAATAGATGGTGGGAGATAATATTTGAAAGGTAATTTGGGAGAGCAAGCTATGGAAGGCTCTGCATACCAGGTTAAGGACTTTGTTTGGAGTGCCTCTCATTTCTATCTTCTCCAATCCAGCTTTAACACAGTTGCCAAAATAATCTCCTTAAAGGTACAAACTTGACCATGTTACTCTATTGATTATAAATAAAAATCGATAATTCCCTATTGGCTCCAAGATAAAACACAAATACTCTCAGCATTCTCAACCTTCACAATCTAGCTCCAGCCTACCTTTTCAAACTTTTAAAAAATATTTATTATTTATTTATTTTAATATCCTTTTATTTTTAAATTTTGAGTTCCATATTGTCTCTCTCCCACCCACCTCTTCCCCACCTACTGAGAAAGGAAACAATTTGATGTCAATTATACATGTGAAACCATGCAAAATGTATTAGCCATATTACGTGACAAAAGCAAAAAAAAAATTTTAAGTGAGCAAATCAGACTTCAATTTGCACTCAGCATTCATCAGTTCTATCTCTGGAGCTGGATAGCATTTTTTCGTCATGGGTCCTTTGGAATTGTCTTAGGTCATTGTCTTGATCAGAGTAGCCAAGTCTTTCACAGTTGATCATCATTACAGCATTGCTGTTACTGTCCACAGTTATCTCCTGGTTCTTCTTATTTCACATTGCACCATCAGTTCATATAGATCTTATCATGTTTTTTCTGAAACCACTCCCGTCATCATTTCCTATAACACAATAGTATTCCATCACAATCATATACCACAATTTGTTCAGCCATACCCCAATTAAGACTATCCCCTCAATTTCCAATTCTTTGTTGCCACAAAAAGAACTGCCATAAATATTTTTGTACATATATGTCCTTTTCCTTTTCCTTTTATCTCTTTTGGGGTACAGGCTTAGTAGTGAATTTGCTGTATCAAAAGGTATGCACAGTTTTATAGCCCTTTAGGCATAATTCCAGATTGTTCTCTAGAATGGTTGGACCAGTTCACTACTCCACCAACAATTCATTAACATACCTATTTTTCCCTCATCCCCTGCAGCATTTGTTATTTCTGATATTTTATTATGTTATCTGTTATTTTAATTTATATTTAATCAGTAGTGATTTAGAGCATTTTTTTCATATGACTATATAAGCTTTAATATCTTCTTCTGAAAACTGCCTATTCATATCCTTTGAGCATTTATCAATGGGGAAATGGCTCTTATTTTTATAAGTATGACTCAGTTCCCTATATATTTGAGAAATGAGGCCTTTTGTCAGAAAAACATGCTGTGAAATTTTTTGACATTACTTCATTATGTATGACCTTTTAGCAAAATGAAGCTTCCCTGATTATTGCTTTCAAACAGGTCTAATTTTGCTTTTGCTTTGTCTGAGATCATGATTACCACCCCTGCCCTCTTCACTTCAGCTGAAGCACAGTAGACTGCTGTAGCCTTTCATTTTGATTCTTTGTAGGTCTTTCTGTCCCAAGTGTGTCTCTTGTACACAACATATCGTTAGATTCTGGTTTCCAGTTCATTCTGCTATCTGCTTCTCTTCTATGAGTTAGCTCATCCCATTCACATTCACAGATAAAATTGATATAATCATTGTGCATTTCCCTCCATCTCATTTTATTCTGCTTATCCTTCTTTCTGTCTTTTTATCCTGTTCCTCCCCAAAAGCCTGTCTTGCTTCTGACATCTTCTTCCCCCAATCCTCCTACCCTCTTATAATCCCCTCCCACATATTTCTTATCCCTTTCCCCTCCTATTTCCCTATCGGGATAGATTTCAATATCCAACTGAGGGTGTGTGTATTCTTCTTTCTTTGAACCAATTCCAATGAGACTGAGGTTCGAGCATTGCCCACCTCACCCATTTCCTCCTCCATTATAAAAGCTCTTCCTTTATATGAGAAAATTTGCACCATTCTCCTTTTCTCTTCCACCTTCTCCCAGTGCATCCCTCTTTCTCACCTCTCCATTTTTTGTTTTGGAGACCATCCTAACAATCGACTCACATCCATACCCTCTGTTTATGCTGACTCCTTCTAACTGCCCTAATAATGATAAAGTTCTTAGGAATTACATGTATCATTCTCCCACATAGGAATGTAAACAGTTTAACCTTATTAAGGACCTTTTGATTCGTCTTTAATGTTTACCTTTTTATGCTTCTATTGAGTCTTCTGCTTGAATGTCAAATTTTCTATTCAGCTCTGGTCTTTTCATCAGGAATGCTTGGAAGTCCTCTATTTCATAAATATACATTCCCCCTGCCCCGAACAATTGTGCTCAATTTTTTTCCGGGTGGGTTATTCTTGATTGTAATCCTAGCTCCTTTGCCCTCTGGAATATCATATTCCAAGACCTCCGCTTCTCTAATGTGGAAGCTGCTAAATCTTGTGTTATCCTTACTGTGGCTCCATGATATTTGAATTGTTACTTTCTGATTCCTTGCAATGTTTTCTCCTAGACCCGGAAGCTTTGGAATTCGGCTATCATATTCCTGGGAATTTTCATTTTGGCATCTCTTCCAAGGAGGTGATCGGTAGATTCTTTCAATATCTATTTTGCCCTCCGGTCCTAGGACATCAGGGCAATTTTTTGATAATTTCTCGAAATATGATGCTGAGGCTTTTATTTGATCATGATTTTCAGGTAGTTTAATAATTCCTTAATCATCTCTCTGTGTTCTGTTTTCCTGGTCACTTTTTCCAACAATATATCTCCCATTTTCTCCTTTTTTCATTATTTTGATCTTGAAGTCATTAACTTCCACTTGGCCAATTCTAATTTCCAAGGAATTATTTTCTTCAGTGAGTTTTTCTGCCTCCTTTTCTATTTGTCCCACGCTGCTGTTAAAGGAGTTCTTTTCGTCGGTTAATGTTTGTGCTTCTTTTATCTTTAGGCCAATTCTGTTTTTTAGGAGGATATTCTCTTAAGTATTATTTGTTGCAATTTTCTTGCATCACTCATTTTTTCCCCAATTTTTCCTCTACCACTCATTTCTTTCTTTAGGTCTTCTAGTATTTCTTTCTGGCCTTGGGTCCGATTAGCATTTTCTGTGAGGCTTTGCTTGTCCTTGTTTTCACATTGTTGTCTTCTTCTAAGTTTATATTTTGGTCTTCCCTGCCACCAAACTGGCTTTTTATGGTCAAGTTCTTTTTTTGTGGTTTGCTTATTTTCCCAGTCCATACTTTTACTTTGAACTTTATGTTAAAGGTGAACTTTGTTCATCTGGGGGTAGGGAGGTACTGTCCCATGCTTCATGTTTTTTCATGCTACTGTTTTCAGAGCCAGTTTTGAGGGGTTGGCAAGTTTTCGGTGCTCCCAAGGTGATGCTATCCTGGGAGAGGTATGGTCACTGCTTTCCTGGTCTGTGCTCTGGTCTTTACCCAAGAAGGGCCCCTGCCTCCCTGCAGCCTCAAGTATAGTGTTCCTCTTAGCTCTGGAACTGTGACCAAATCCCTTGCTGTCATGCAGCTATAAGTGCTAGTGCTCTTCTTGGCCCGGGAACTGTGATCAGGGCCCCTGCTCTCCTATAATGGATCACAAGCACTCCTCTCTGTCCTGGAACTAGGACTCAAAATTTGCTTATGGGCAATAGAGTTGGCAGTCAGCACCAGCTACAACTAATGCCAGCAAAACGTCCTCTGTAATCTCTTTCTGACCAAAACCCCCTTACCATCTCTGAGCTGAGAGCGTTAGAAACTGCTGGTGCTACTTTTGTAGCATCCTCCAAGACCTACTACTGATGCTCCTGCCATGCTCAGGGCCTGCACCCACTATAGTGTTACAGACCTCTCCTGTGGACCTACTAAGTTGTCTTAGGCTAGAAAAATATCTCTCTTGGACCTTTTGTTGGCCCTGCCCTCCAAAATTTGATTTGAGGCACTATTTCAAAGTTTTTGGAGGGGAATATTGGAAGAGTTCATTTGTATCCCAGCCTGTACTCTGCCATCTTGCCAAAGTTTTTTTAAACTAGGTTCTTCTTCAAAAAATCCCAAGCAAACTATTCCTTGAATTCAAGATGCTATCATCTGCTTCTATGCATTTGCATTGGGCCTCCATTGCCAGGAACGCACTTCTTCCTCATCTTGGCTTTTCCAAATCCATACCTTTCTTCAAGATTCAACTCAAGTACCACCTTCTCTGTGAAACCTTTGACTCTTCCACTCCATTTTCACCTTTTAATGTTTTCTTTCCTCAAATTTTCCTGAGACAGTTTGTTTAGCAGTTACATAGATTTATATATATATATATATGTATGTATATATATATACACATATATACTCTACCTTTTAATATCACATGTATGCACATAATAGACACCCTACCTTCTATTATGCTGACATGTATCTTCTATGTTTACATTCTTCCTACCCCCAATAGAAAACATAAGTTCTTCAAAGAAAATTATGTCATCTTTGTTTTTGGATCACTTAGCACATTTCTTTGCATATAATAGGCACTTAGTAAGTATCTGGTCAATGAATTAGCATTTCATCTTCAGGTAACAGGAAAAAATTTAAGGTTGTGGTTGAGCAATCTTTGGAAGGTCAGTTGTTGACACTGTGAAGAATGGATTGAAGAGGTTGGAGAGAAACTGGGAGTGAGGAATCCGTTTAGGAGACTTGAGCATGTCTAGGCCTGAGATGATGAGAGCCTAGTCTGGAGTAATTACAATGGGAATGGAACATAGATGTGAAAGACATTATTAAGGATAGTAATTTTTGATCCAACATAGAATATCATGAAAGAAAGCTCTCTTTCCCACAAAACCATCACACAATGTGAAGCTGTAGACCCAATGCTTTGTCTTGGGCTCAAGGTGGAAACTATAGGTGACAGTATCCACTTCCCCTTAGGTCTCTTCATGTGGACTAGGGCACAGATTGGATTGGTTGCTGGACTTTTCCTCTGATTATTCCAGTTTACTTTGTGTTAAGCATCCTCTGAACATCCTACTGGACCTACTCCTAGTGGACATTCACTCAAAGTGAATAGAGCTCTTGTGCCCCTGGTCGCTTGGAAGCAAGGACCGAGATGGTGGGGTAAGGGAGAGAGGGAAAGTGAAGGGGTTAGTAAGTGAATGGGAATTAGGACTTAGTTTCAATTGTAATGGAAGGTTTTACATTGAGAAAAATTGGTGCACTGATCACCAGGAAGTATAGCAGGTCCCAGGAAAATCAAAATGGAATAATGCTGCCTCAAGTTCATGACATTTTTTTTTATTTTGAATGGTTTGTTTTCTTTTTGTATTGAAATATCAAAGTGACAAATGACCAGGATTGTTAAAGGAGAATCTACGTGACAGATCCAATTAATTTTAAAGGAGTATAAGGATAGGCTGTTTTATTTGTACCAGATATACTACCAAGAGTAGAATCAGTGCAGCATAGTGGATAGAACAGTGAGCTTGGAATAAAGGAGCTCAGGATTCAAATCATGCCTCTGTTGCTTACTGGCAAGTCACTTAACCTCAAGTGCCCAGTTTCCAAGGAATATCTACTGGGTCACAGACAAGTTAGAATTCCCATACCAGTGGTTCCTTATGCCAACAAAATCCTGGTTGCTTTATACATCATTTGTGGATGCTAAGGGTCAATCCAAGGCCTATTTCTCAGAGAGCAACTGCTGCCACCTCAATACTCAAAATTTTCTATGGCCCTGAATACATACTCAGCCTGGTAGACTGAGACCTTGTTGATTACTATGAAACCTACTCCTAGGGCAAGCAGATGCCCATGGGAATCAGACACGCCTATCTTTAGGACTCTTGTCATCAGCCACGTTATTCTCTTTGCTCCATGCCCATTGCTATTTCTCTTTGGCTGTACTTGGAAACTTATGACAGTACATGTCATTAGTTCAGTGATGTCCAAAGGAGTCTATTGTTATCTCCAATTCCTCCTCGTGCCTACACAGCACAAATGTTATTTCTAAGCCTAAACCACGACCCATTTGATTCCTTGTAGTAAAGCTGAAGTCAGCTGAGAGCTAGTTGCCAGTAGACTCATAGAGACTGAGACGGTGATAGATTTTTGTTGTTCTTGTTTTTTAAGCTAGGCTATCAGCTTGCTTAAAAGGTCGCATTTTTCTTCATTAGTCTGTTTACACTAATGGGTTCCATTAGGAGAGCTTAGAAGTAATGAAAGAGAATCATTAGCTAATGAGGAGAATTTGGCAATTAATTAACAAAATTGCTTTTATCCCTGCAGAAATGGGAAGGCTGTGTGGGGCATGATCTTAATAGTTTTGGCAGCCCCTTCTTCATTTCCCAATCTCTGCCCCCCTCATCACAAGTATACCTCTGCTCCATAGGCATGTGGGGATTTCATGACCGGGACCTGGTTTTGCGCAAGGCTCTCTACACCATGATGAGGAGTGGAGCCGAAAGGGAAGCGTTGAAGCGGAGGTGGAGATGGCAACAGACCCAGCAGAATAAGGAGGTTTGTGCCCTCTGACGTGTTTTTAAAACCCCGACCCCGATCTCCCCCTGCAGTGAGCCGTGAGTGACAGCTGATTCACGGCTTCCTGACCAGCAGCAGGGCTGGGTATGATGGAGCTCAGAGTACAGGCCCCAGGGGCTGGTCGTGTAAGTCAGCATTCCGTCTTCCTGGGTACCAAGCTAAAATTGCTGCAGAAGAGTATTAAAGCTTCAGTTTCAACGCACGGGGGAGAGAAGGTGTTGAAACACTGCCACAGAAACGTTAAGAGCGAGAAGAGCCTCGGGCAAAGGGAGGCAAATTTCAGGGCAGCCCTGCCAGCTGCTCCGGAGTTCTTAGCGGGTAGTAGAGAAACTGCTGGGAAGCACTATCCCCTAGGAGAGCTGCGTCTCATTGCCATCTTTGACCTTGGTGTTTAGACTAGAAACGATAAATCTCAGCAACTTTTTTTTTTACCTCTGTCTGTCCATTTGGAAAGAGCCAAGTGACCAGTTGGTTACAGATCTGAAAGGGAACCTTGAATTTTTCTGACTCTTCAACTTGGAACCTTGTTGGGCAGTAAATTCTCTGGTCCATAGGAGGTATTTGCATTCCACCAATTATTCCCTCTAAAGCCAGACATTTTCTCTACTTTCCCCTTGTATTTTCTACCTGAGCAAGCTTTGGAAGAGCCCCCCCACACACCCCTTTTTTTTTAGCAGCTCTCAGGTTTTTAGTTTTCCTTCTTCTTGCTTTGTGAAGGAGACTATCCCTGGGTAGAGTGCAGGAACCATGGCAAATCCTACTGTGTGCGGGCCGTCCCCTGCCAGTGTTTTTACAACAGGCTAAGTCAAGGGCAGCTTCACAAAGGACTGTTTGAGGAGTACAGAGTACATAGAAACAGCCCCAGGACTATGGGAATGGAAGAATTTACGGTTTTAGTTGATACCTATGTACCTGGGGTCATACTTACTAGCACCAGCTGCCAGAGCTACCTTCTGCCTGGATAGAGTCTCCCTGAGTCACTATCTAGAAGTAATCAGTGTGGAGTGCCCCATGCCCCCCAAAAAATCACTGGGCTTAGGGTGATTGCACTAAAAACTTCCCTATTTGGAGAGGTCCTTGGGGCATATGCCCTAGAGAGTACTCTATTATCACTAAGGGAATTAGTGTCTTATTTTTGGATAATATTTTCACTTTTTGTTATCTCCCTGAAAAAAAAAATTAATTTCCTTAACAAGTATGTATTGAGAACAATGTGGCTTAGTGTAAAGAATTCTAGACTCAGTAATTCTGTTCTCTCAGAAGACCAAGACCCAAGTCTTAGCTCTGCCTTTTATTCACTGAGTAACTTAAGTAAGTGACTTAGCTCTTCTGAAACTGAGAAGTTTCTGAGGTTTCTGCCTCTGAAAATGGAAATGATAATACTTCCATAGAGTTGTTGGAAGGAAGGCAGAAAAGACTGGAAAATGATGTATTTTATGATTACTATCACTATTATCACTGGGTTTTGACTGGGCATAACATTTTGAGGGCTAGAAAGAATACATGTATGTATGTATGTGCTTTAGTTAATACTATCAATAATCACCAACTTAATAAGCTGAGTTTTTTATAGCTTTTCTTAACTTAATGGGTTATTTGTTTAATTTCCCTAATAAGATCTTTTGGCACATCAAAAGAAGGCTTAAAAAAATAACAATTAGCCTTATAAATAAAATAGTAATAAATACTTTTGCAACCTTCAACTAAAATAATTTACCTTCAGTGAAAAAAATCTGATTAAATCAATATTCCATGAAATCTATAAAGAGGGAAGATATCAAAAGGGGTCTTACTTTATATATTTATGATAACTTATGGACATTAGTCACATTATACATATACTGTAATTATTATTGTTGTTCAGTCATTTTCAGTTGTGTCTGACTCTTCATGACCCCATTTGGGGTTTTCTTGGCAAAGATACTAGAATGGTTTGCCATTGCCTTCTCCAGCTCATTTTACAATTGAGGAAACTGAGGCAAACAAGGTTAACTGACTTGCCCAGGGTCACACAGCTAGTAAGTATATGAGGCCAGATTTGGGCTTAAGAAGATAAGTCTTCCTGACTCCAGGCCTGGCACTCCATGCACTGTACCACCTGGCTGCCTATACACTATAATTATGGCTAGTGAAATTATAATTTTTGTTGGCTAATGATAATAGCACTTCCTATTCTAAAGGCTGAAAGGCCACACAAAGATTTCCCTAAAACCAGTCCAAAGATGGATTATTTTTTATTTTTGTTTTTCATTCATTCAAGAAACATTTAATAAATATTATGTCCAAAACACTGTGTGAAGAATCGAGGAAGTGGTACAAAAAAGTTAACATGATCCCTGCCATCATGAAATTTATATTCAAATGGAACAAAATGTAGAAAATGAAATGAAAATATAAGAGGAAGTGTGGTTAGAGAATCTCTATTCCTTTAAGAAGGGAGAGAAAGAGAGATGAAAAAGCACAATGCCAAATGCTCTCATTTGGGACTTTTTAATTCATTCACTAGTTTAGAAAAGACAAAATACTGATTCTATCCAGAAAAGGTTTGAAACCAATTCTACAAATTTACAAGCAAATTACTTAGAAATTAGAATGTACTACATACATATTAGCTAGTCTTTTTGTTACTGGTCAGCTTTTATACCTGGATTGAAAGGACAAGAATTGATCTCACTTGTTATAGCTGTACATATTTTATATCAAGGCAATATAGCCATTTTAAACCAAATAATTGCCAGAGTTCCCTTCCAAGGTAAGGAGGCTCTTTGCCATGTGGCCCTAGGTACATTGATTTCCCTCTGTGGGCCTCAGTTTCCCCTTCTGCACAATAGAGAGGGAAAAAAACCTCCTTCCTGCTCCAGAAGAATTATATAAATATAAAGACTGTATGGCTTAGAGAAAAGAATCAAGAAGCACTATAGCTTGGGGAAAAGCTGTTTGTTTCCATTCTGAGTTATTCAGTTGTCATGCCAAATGTTGTTCTATTCCTGTTATACAGAGTGATTTCATAGTAGAACCTGGATCTGACCTTTCTAGAAGAAGTAACTGCTTATTATTTCAACATAGTCCATCTTGGATGCATTTAAGATTTAATGAGATACCTCAAACTGGACCAACCTGTGAGTTATTATTAGACCATATCCTGCCCTCAAGGCTGCCTAAGGTCAGACTCCTTATTGCTGGAAAAACTCCCTGCAGCAAATAGTATAGATTCAAGATTTTTTTTTTACAAAATATTTTACCAGCAACAAAGGAGAAAAATAAATCAGAGACAGCTATAAACATGCAGTCACTACCAAAGACCGTTTTGCCTTTACCTATGCTTGTGTTTCAAAATGGACCAAGATAATCCAAAGGCAATGTTTGTAACTGCTTCCAATAGCAGTTTTACAGGATCATAGATTTGACCTTAAAGGGACCTTAGAAACCCTCAACTCCAAACCCCTCATTTGACAGATGAAGAAACAGATGGCAGATCTTGTTGACAGATGCTTGCCCAGGGCCATACAACCCAAAAGTATCAGAGGCAGAATTTGAACCTACATCTTCTGGACTACAAGCCCAATGCCCTATCCACTCCGCTGTATCAGTCTCTATTCCCTTCAGCAAGGACTAAGGGTGAGGTGGCCACTGCCAATCTGTTTCAGTTGCATCTCCTAAAACAGACACTTTCCTTTTCCTTAGTCAGGGTTAGTTTATACTGAAGAAGAGTGGGAGCGAGAGTGGAGTGAGCTCTTGAAGCTGGCATCCAGTGAACCTCGAACTCATTTCAGCAAAAATGGAGGCACCGGTGGTGGGTAAGTTACGTTCTTTCAGTGCCTTATTATGACATCATTTAGCTGCTAGAATGCATTTTCTAAAGCCAGAGATCTACAGAACAAGGCCTACTTGCAATTTGTTCTAGTCTATTTAATTATCTTAATGTCATAGCATTCTATATTCTGCCTGTGTGTGTGTATATACATAGGATTGCATGCGTGTGAATTCATGGTTTCCTTGACTACAGCAAAATGTGTCATGACGATACCACTCCCCTCAAGTCACCTAGAATTCCTGGCAATCTACTAAGCCCACATCCAGGGTTAATGCTAGAGCATCAAGTCATGATATAAATGAGGGTCACTAAAGCCCACCTTCTCTCCAGTCCCAACCAAAGTCCAGGCATGGAGTTGTTGCTGAAACCTGAGGGGAAGCAGAGAAATGTTTCATCCTGGTCCTGCAGAACTCCTCCATTCCAAATAGCCAAGAAGAGCCTAAAAAAATGATACTGAGGAGGAACATATGGGTAGAGAAGAAAGAGTAGGTTGGCAAGTTGCCAGATGTTTAGAAGAGCCTTTTGCCCAATCTCAACATGTTTATTTCAAAGACATTGGCATATAGTGCTCATGAATCATCTTTCCCTCTCCTACTCTTCATCTGATGTCTGACAAGGAAAAACAATATACAACCAACAGAGAAGGGCAGAGAGAAAATGGGCATGGCCAAGTTGCAGGCCTGGAGGGTGGCATGTGAAAGAACATGATGACTTACTGCTCTAGTTTTCCTTAATGGAGTTTCTTCTAGCGGAACTTTTAATATTCCTTTATTTTCTTTATTTCATAGAGAGCATTTACTTAATTTGAAGATTAAAGTAAAATAAAACTAAGAACTCAAAAGAATTAAGTCCCAAAACCAGCAATAATAATGTGAACCACAGTAGTAAGGAAGTGATTTTTAAAAAACAGAAAGGAAGAAAAAAAAAAGAAGTGGCTTTTGGGGGTTGGAGAGGGAATACATTCTGGTGCAGTTTGAGCATTATATACTGCTTGGGATTATGTACTGTTGGTCCTTGGAGCAGTGTACCCAGAGTCCTGTGATATCATCCCCTTGAAGCAGGAACGTAACAGCTACTTCTCTAGAGGGTTAAGTGAGAAGCTTTGGGTAAAGCATGAAAAGTATACCATTAATCAAGAGCTTTCTGCATTGGCTAGGGATGTCCCAGATGTATGACCCAGATGTATGAATTTTGTCCATAGTGTCTGGCTATGTTAATTCCAAATCAGGATAGTATTCAAAAGGACAAGACACCCTTCTCTTTTCTTTTTTTAAATCATGCAGAAACAGAATGTTCTGAGACCCAGGGGAAAAATCATGGCCAACCAATCTGCTTGAGGAAATAGTAACTAATTAGGATAGTTTAAAAGGCTGTGAGCCCTCTGATCTGATTGCTAGGTAGAAGTCTTTTAGATGCCTTTTTTTTTTAAACTAATGAAACCTTGTTTCTGTTATTTTTAAAAGTAGTCTTTTCCTCTGTAAATAAATTAGTACCCTAAGAAAAGCATAATCTTAGGTAAAAGGAGGAAAGAATGATTCCTTGCTAGAAACACAGCGCCTACATACAGTTTGTGGGATTTAGGGACACAATCGTAGTAGTGCAGAATATTGAACATTAATTGTTTTTGTTGTGGTTGCTTTTCAGTCACTTTCAGTCATGTCTGACTCTTTGTGACCCCATTTGGGGTTTTCTTGACAAAGATACTAGAGTGATTGGCCATTTCTTTCTTCAGCTCATTTTACACGTGAGGAAACTGAAGCAAATAGGGTTAAGTGATTTGCCCAGGGTCACACAGCTAGGAAGTATCTGAGGCTGGATTTGAACTCACAACGATGTCTTCCTGACTCCAGGCCCAGCTCTAATCACTCTAATCACTGTAACACCTTTAGTTGGCTCAGCTCTAATAAACCATAGAAAATGGTTTCCACATGGAGCAGAGATTCTTAATTCTTTTGATTTTAAATTCTTCTTAATTGTTAATTCTTTTTTGACCTGTTTGGCAGGCCGTGGAAACTTTACCTGTTATGTCAGGTTATAGACCCTTTCTCAGAATAATAGTTTTAAATATATAGAATAAAATACACAGGATTACAAAGGAAACCAATTAAATTGAAATAGTTATCAAAATGTTTTTAAAAACACAAATTCATGGACCCCAAGTTAAGGGTCTGTCAAGGACACCCTGGCTTCAGAAGTAAATGTTCCCTATCTCAGTTCCTCCCTGGGCAGCTATGATTTGAGAGCCCATTACCTAGAAGGATTCCAAATTCAAGTTTGAAAGTCGTTTGGTGAAAAGTGGAGAACCAAGTTAATCTAGTTGTAATGTTTTTTTTTTTTCTCTTCCATACATCTGGCTCTGTACCTACCAGATTACAAGCCTTCTAAAACTGTTCTTATAAGTTCATATTAACTCTTCATTGACATAGGTAGTGGCGAGGTATTTCTCCGTGCTCTCAATATTCTGCTGGGTAAGCAATCAGATGGTAAAGAGTCTCCAGAGAGCAGAGTAAGCTGAACTGCAGTGTTCCAAGCATGCCTTCAAAGTTCAGAATGCTTGAAAATATTGGTCCATCGATGCTCCTGGGAATCCATGGCAGACACAGAGTCAGCACCATTCCTATTTTATAATATGGAGTGGCAGAGTATCCTGCTCATTAGAAGAATTATACCAGGCACAGGAAGACAAGGGCCTATTTTTGATATTCATTAAAGCTCAGAAGTTACTAAAAAAGTTTTGGGGTTTTTTTTGTTTAAGTTTCTCAATGTGAGACCAATATAAAGCCTTTAACCTTTAGAAAGGATTTCCTAACATTCTGCTGCACATCTAGCAAAATACCAATTTGTCCTCATTTAAAGGAGAGGAAAGGATGACATGAATCCAGTGTACATTGTAAACTCCTAGACTGTGTCTTCTTCCATCAAAAATGCATACTTTTGGAGTCTCATTTTCACTGCAGACATGGAGATTAGGGCAGATGAATGATTTCTTCTACTCTATAGGCCATTTTTCTTCTGGCTTTCTCTCCAAGAATACAGCTCATTTTGGTCACTGGGTATAAAACCTCTACTCAGCAGAAACAGAGAAAGAAGTCTCTGTAACTAATTGGACAATAAAAACAGGCACATGTCTGCGATTCTGGCTCCATGGGGTGGATGTCTGTATTGCATTATTGGTCTCACATGTGGCATAATAAAGCAAGATGATGGCTACTTACTGCCACATTTTCATTAACAGAGATTATTCTAGGGAACTTTCAGTGTTTGATCTGTTTATTGTATTTTTAATGAGCATTTATTTCATTTTAAGTTTAAAATGAATCACAGTGAAATCAAAAGATCAAGTTTGGGTTACATCACTTGGTGAAGATGATGCAAGCTGTGTTTTAAAAAAATGATCCAGGAAAGTTGAAGTCCTATTTTTAAAAATTATTCGCAGGAGCACTTGTCATGAGATTTCAAGGTTAACTTATGCTTCACAACATATCGGTGAAGAATGTGGCAGCATATAATGAAAGTAGTACGTTGGAGTGGAAATTGAAAGAACCAGGGTCTCCTGCGGGCTTTGTCATTAGCTCACCATGTGATCTTGGTAAAGTCATTCTCATCTGTAGACTTCAATTCCTCACTTGTAAAAGAAGAGAATTGGTTTAGACTATTTATAAGGTCCCTTCTAGATCTAACATTCTTTACCTTTCTCTATTCTAGTATTCCAGTTTATTTCTGAAGATGATCAAAACGTTCTCATAATTAAGTACATTTATGTTATTGCAGGTTTGCCTTCTCTGTTGGTCATTTAGACCCTCAAAAAGCTTTTAACAGGATTCCATACCAAAGGTTGTTTCAGAATATTGCATTATTTTGTGATTAGGTAAAATTCTTTTTTTACTGAAGAATAAAAAAAAAGACATTATAAAAAAGCAGACCCTTTACCCAGTAGAGTACTGTAAATTATATAGTTTCTGAGAGGTTAGAGCAAGAACCAGTATTATTTGGCATTTTAACACATTATCTAGAAGATGTTCATCAGAAATCCTTAAACACATATGCAACACTAGACTTCTGGGGCTCTCCTGTTAACCCAGTATGGATAAATCTCAGAAAAGTCTTCTGATATAGTGTGAATATCAATCAATCAATCAAAGAAGTCACCATGCATTTATTAAGTACCTACCATATTCCAGGAACTCTGATAGGCCCAGGAGATACGGAGACAAAGAATGGAACACTTTGTATTTTTAACAGCTTATGTTCTAGTGGAATAGACAGAAAAGTAGCAGGTAAAGTTCAGTATGACCAGGTATTTCAGTCATTTTTCAATTGTGTCTGACTCAATGACCCCATTTGGGGTTTTCTTGGCAAAGTTACTGGAGTGGTTTATCGTTTCCTTCTCTAGCTCATTTTACAGATGAAAAAACTGAGGCAGAGTTAAGTGACTTACCCAGGGTCACATAGCTATTAAGTGTCTGAGGTTGGATTTGAACTCAGGAAGATGGGTTTTCTTAACTCTAGGCCCAGCACTCTATCCACTACACCACCTAACTGCGTATGACCAAGTATAGTTAAAATGCATATAATCCAAACTATAGTTATAAAGTGAGAGGTTATCATTTATGGTCAATCACCATAGGTAATACAGAAAATACGTGAAAATATCACATACTATAGATCGATTTACAAACCTCAAAGTACTATATAATGCTGGCTATTATCCTTGCTAGCTCTTAGATTGTTCCCAGAAGACATCAGTCCAAAGTACTTCTCCAGTGACAAAAAAAAAAGCCAAAAATTTTTATTAGAAAAGAAGCTGAAAATCAAATGGAAAGTCTTTATTTGAAACCATTGGGTGCCAACAAAGGATATTCTGTGCTCATCCGGGTTGCTGTAATTCATGAAGGACATAACGGTACTAAAAGTCCAAAGAAGGACAACTTAGTCAAGAGAATGGAGGGACTTCTGAGTCAGGGTATGCTAAAAGAATGATAATAATAATACTTCAATCTGGAAAGACAAAGTAGGGGGGCTATGTGGATATGATTCTCATTTGTAAATTCATAAAAGGCATAAGTAGGTTGAAAGTGGAATTGCTCACCAAATCCTACAACTACAGAATACCCCTTGAAGTTGGGAGATGAAGTTCAAATAAAAAAAAGTATCACTTGATCCAGTAGGTGGAAATTTGTGGAATCTCAGCAAAAGGAATAAGTTGAAAAGATGTCGAACTTATATTCAAAAAGAATTTAAATAAATGCATGGATTCGTGGCTACTATCTATCCGTAGCTGAGGGTCTTAATGGGTGTTCCTGGAATCTTCATTTTGGGGAAGGGCTTCAGATTGTTCACTCTTAATTCTCCGGACTTAGCCACCTTACCTTCACTGCCTTCTAATTCTGTTTCTGTTTGTCCCTTCTCTCATTGATGGATTCTTTCTGGAACCTTCATTTTGGTTATGGGTCTAGACCAGTTATCATTTATTCTCCAAATTTAGGCTTGGGTACCTCCTTCTAATCCCTGACCCTTTCCCTCCTCCAACCCCATCTTTTCAGCTTCCTTTTTATGTATTTTCTTCCACCATTAGAATGTAAGTTCCTTGAAGGCAGGGCTTATCATGTATCACCAGCGTAGCACCTGGCACATAGAAAGGGCTTAAGAAATGCATGTGGGATGACTGACTGTTGGTTGTGATATGCGTGATCTTTAAGGTGATGACATTGGGTAGAACTGCAAGCCATCCTGCAATGTAGGAGTTAGCAAACTATAACCCCATAGGCCAAATCTGGCCCACTATATGCTTTTGTAAAGCAGCAAGCTACAAATATTTTTTTTAACTTTTTAAAACAAAATGATATTTAGGCACAGAAAGCAGGCCAGATTTAGCTGTTGAGCTGTAGTTTGCCTATTCTTGCTGTCATGCAACTGTCAAGAGACCATAGACTGAGCTGGACAGACTGTTTGACCCAGTGAGGTTGTTTGTTGGAAACCAAATTTCTTCCTTGATCTGTCTCTTAATTTCCAATGTGGAAAAATAGCAGGAGGAATTAGAGAAAGTGAAGGGTATAATACATCAAGGAAAGACATTTCTTAAACATAAAGGTGCCCTGACTGCAATTATGTTCAATGTTGTTATTAGTCAGACATTTAATAAAAGAAAAAGGAAATAAAAGTGACCCCCTCAAGGAATGCTTCATAAAATTCTTTGGTTTTTAACTTCTTGATGTCAAACTAAGTATTTCTTAATGCAGACAGACCAGTATCATTTGTCTCTCTGGTCCTATTTGCACCTAATTCCAGTACTGTGCTTACATCTTTGTTTTTGCTACGGCAAATTCTGTTGATTACTGATACATTCTGTCCCCAACTGGCACCTCAACTCTTGATTTATCTCTAATTGGGACCAGATGAACTATTAAGGAAGCCAGATGGTCAGTGGAGGTGGAAGTATGTAAACTTAACCTCCTTCAATGATGTGCTGACCAATTCGCATCATCCATAGGCAGGGCTAAGATAGGATAGTACTGAAGCCTAGGATAAGTTTCCATTGTTGGTTTAAAGAAAAGTAGGCCAGAAACTTCCCTAAACCTGGTCCAGGCCATGAGACTAAGGACAGGCATCCAGAGCAGAGGACAGTCTAACCCAGATGAATAATTGTGAATAATAAATATCTTATGGACTCATTCCTCTTGACTAAATTATAAACACAGTCCAGGAACCTAACAAAGATCTGGGGGAAAAAATTGACTGATTTAAAGCATCAGCTTCCAATTTAGATTATAACACAATAGAAAACAGATTCATTAAACTTAACTTGGCAAAACATGCTTCCTAAAACATCAAAGATACCAGCATCGCTTGTGGCATGAGAGGGTGGGGAAGTGGGAGCAGCAGAGGGGAGACATGCAGCAACATAATGAGCTTGCTGGACTTCTTCTGGTCTCCTCACCAACTTGTAAAATGAAAATGAGTTCATTTCCTTTGGTGCCAAAATGAGCCGAAACATATGAAGCACCTCCAGAAGAACCTCTGAAAGATAAACTTTTGAACTTCATCACCTTAGAAATCTGTGACCGTTGAACTTCATGGGTCTCGTTTTTGTATTGTTTTTTCTCGAGTATCATCTAAGTTTATAAAGTTCCTCTGCTGCCCTTTCCTGAATGCACAAGGCTAACTACTATTGCCACAGCACATACTGAGGGGGAGTGTGATCCATAACACAGGAAGGAAGCAAAATGAAACAAATAAGAAAATAGCTCTTCCTGCACTCCTGAGTGTGCATTAATTGAATGATTCATGCAGCCTCACAAGGGTACCAGGAATGAAATCAGGTAGAACCTCACAAAAATTAACATCCTGTCTCTCTTTTCCTCTATTATGAAGGTGGGGCACAAGAAAAAGGCAAGATTAGGGCTAAGGGAAGAATTATCAATGCTTTATTTAAAAAAAAAAAAACCTGTGTATTTACTTCTAGAGAATGAGTTTTGTCCAGCCTCAGGAACTAGATGCCTTACAAACAAGAAGAATGGGTGGCTTCTTATGCTAAGTGTATCTTTCTAGTGTCATAGAATTTTGACCTTCTAAATCATTTAGTCCAATAACCTTATTTGAAAGATTAGGAAAATGAGACCCAGAGATGCTAAGTGACTTGTCCAAGAGGACACAACTAAGAAGTGGCAGAGCTAGAAATTTTTTAAAAGTATTTATATAGCACTTTAAGGTTTGACTCTCACAATAGCCCTGAGAGATAGGTCCTACTGTGATCCTATTTTACAGATGAAGAAACTGAGGCAGACGGTAGTTAAATGACTTGACTAAGGTCACACAATTAACAAATATCTAAGGCTAGATTGGAACTCAGGTCTTCCTCACTCTGGGTCCAACACACTGTCCACTGTGCCAGCTAGCCACCTCAGAGGATAAAAGGCTTCCAGAGAACAAACTAAGCCTAAATCCTAGATACCTTGATTCCTTGTCCACTGTACTTTGCAAGGCACCGTACTTTGTCAAAGACAAATATATCAGGTGACCTAAAAGAAGTGCAGATGTCTGTAAAAGGAACACTGGCAGCTAGAGATTTAAAGTCCAAATTATCACATGAGCCAAGGAAATTGTCAGCCCCATTAGCACCAAAAAGAATAAAAAGTAAATTCTTCTAAAGAATTCTTTTTATGTGAAAAATTTGTCATCTTATAGGGAAGAGTTTAGAAGTACTCTCCTAAAATATCTTCATATCCTCAAAATTCCCCGTAATATAATGGCTCTTACATCATTTCAAATATTTCTGCACCTCTAAAGGATGAAGGGTTTTTATCAGTCAATTTCCAAGTATTTTGTGGGCCCCAACATGGTGCAAGGTGTAGGAGATGATGTGGGGCTGATTTAGTAAATAAAAATGTGTTGAATTTTTTTACGGAACTATTTTAAGCAATAAAGTATTGTGGCTGGCAAATATTACCTGACTTACAGACTCTTTAGCCTCTCATAGCCTGAAAAGCCAGATTCATATAGACACATCATAAATACATCTTTATTGGAGAAAAGTCACAGTTTAGTGTAATCATAAATGTCTCCCCTCACAGCTCTCTCATTAGGATCATGGAATCTCATATATACATATGTATGCACATACTAAAAGTATCTCACCGATCACCCTGTTTGCTCCCTTACCCCTGCATTTGACAGATAAGAGGAGGTTAAATGATTATCAAGGTCATTATAGGTCGGAAAAAGCAGAAGCAGAACCACAATTCAAATCCAGGCCCCTAAATACAATGATGTGTCCTAAATACCAGTCCTTGAAGCAGGTCAGCATCCTTCTTAGCCTGCAATAAGTATTCATGGCTGATCAACATTCATGAGGTGACGTCAATTTCCCAAGTGTGTGGATTAGTATTCACTGGCCTCTTATTTATGGTTGTTTCATTTCTTTGTGTCATACTATTGATGCCTGGGGTATATACTATCTTTGTATCTATTGCCATAAGAACTCAGAGTGTTTATTTTGTGTCTGAAGTCCTAGGCAGAAATGGCATCAGAGACTTGGAATCTTCACAGGGACTTGAAATCAAAGAGTAGTTGCTGCCATGGGTCACTAGGTCTGGAGACCTGCTGTTTGTCAGGCAAGCAGTAGGAATTTATTAAGCACCTACTATGTGCCAGGCACTGTACTAAGTGCTGGGGATACATAGAAAGGCTAAGGACCGTCCCCATTCTCAAGAAGAAACTAAGTCTAATGAGGGAGATAACATGGAAGCAACAATGTAAAAAAAAGTTATATGCAAGATAAAAAGGAAATAATGAATAGAGGGAAGGAACTAGAATTAAGAGATTGGGAAAGGAAGTCAGTTCTCTTAAAAGTGAGGTACAACAGGGCTCAATATTACTCAAAAGCTTTAATAGAACTGTATGGTGTATAATTATTCCTAAAGTAGCCCATCGTCACTTTGTTTCATGCAGAAACAACTCTTCATGCAACATAGTCAAACCCTACCATAAAGTTACAAAATTTAACTATAATGTCCTTAGGATATTTATAAAAATTGTTCTGATTGAACTAATTGCCCCCAATGTTGTTTCATCTTCACAGATCTAATTAGAAACATTAAGCAGTTATACCTCTGTTTCTTCCCTTGCAACAATCATTCATCCTTACTATAGCCACAAATTGCATAATCAAAATTAAATTTATAGCTAAAATTAAGGAAAGTCAATTATGATATATAATATTAGAAATAATAAAGATGAACACAAGTAGTGGAATAAGAAGAGTATTGGATGTGAGGTCAGGAAGGCCTACCATGTTGGAATTCAAGCGCTTCTACTTACTATTTGTTTGACCTTGGAAACATCCTTTCCCTTCTCCGACCCTCAGTTTCTTTCTCAGTAAAATGAGGTGGCTGGACCAATTGACCTCTAAAGTTCTTTCTAGCTCAATCACCAACGAAACAATGTAAATGTACGGAAACAAAACAAACGCATAAAAAGAGCGGCACACACAGCATTGAGAATGCAGTATCTTCATAACGATGTAGAGGATGACTGATTTGAAATGAGGAAAAAAGTCATATTCTCTCTTCACTAAACATTGAACTCCTTTGCCCCAACTTCACAAGCTGAAGAGAGCAAAAGGGACAGAAAGCTTTGACTTTATTATGATAGTGGCAATTAGAGTTGCTTACTCAATACTTGCCACCACTTCTCAGGAAGTTTCTTTTAGTAATGGGGCCATATTTTCTGTTTTTCTTATCAGACTGCAGGCAATGGTTGAGGCGAGAGACATTTTGAGTCATAGCCCTTATAAATGGTAGACTGAATCCACATCGTTCTCCAAATACAGCTGCTTTGTGAACATATAGACAAACCTTTTCACTTTATGCACAGTTGCCAGATATTTTTCTTTTCCCTTGGATATCCCAGAGCACTTTGTACCTCTCATGTGCAGTTGCTATGTAATGTTTTCTGTTATAGTTATTTGTGGACCTGTAGATTGCATGTTCCTGGAGGCCAGGGACAACATTTTATTCATTCTTGCATTTTCCCCCAACACCTATCCCAGTGTTTTACACTAAGTGCTTAATAAGTGTCTCCTGGTTTTTTTTTTTTAATTCAGACTCTTGAAGTGTATATATAGATGTTGAATTCTCAGTTATTCAAGGACTATTTATCTCTTCCTATCATTTTCCTTAATAGCTAGGGCTGTGGAGTATTTGTAGATTTCATCATTCTAGACCAGTCATCAACATTTTCTTCATTTCTTCTTCTTCTTCTTTCATCTTCTTTATCTCTTCCTCCTCTTTCTCCTCCTCTTCCTCATTTTTTCTTTCTTTCTACTTCTTTTCCTCCCTCCCTCCCCCCTTTTCCTTCCTTCCTTCCTTCCTTCAATTCTTCCTTCCTTCCTTCCTTCCCTCTCTCTCTTCCTCCCCTTTTCCTTCTTCTCCAGAATTTATATAGTACCTACTATATGCCAAACACTAGTACTAAGTGCTTTATAAATATTATTTCATCTAATCCTCACAATAGCCATGTGAGGTAGGTGTTATTATTATCCTCACTTTACAGTTGAGGAAACTGAAGCAGAGGTTAATTGATTTGCCAAAGGTCACACCAGTTGCTGCCTAGCTGCCTAATTGTAAATTTACTAGACATTGTTGATTTTTTTGTTTCATTAGATTGCTTTTTTTATTTTTTTAATTTATAAAATAAAGCAAGTATTTCCATTACATAGTAAAATGAAAAAAAAAACGATTGTACATGAAACTACAAATCTGTTATGTACAACTTGCTATTCCTTTTAAATATATAATAAAGTCATCATGAAACTTTCTTTTTTTCCCTTTTTTCTTCCCTCCCCCCACTCTAGAGATGGCTACTATTAGACACAAATATGTGTGTATGTATGTGTGTGTGTACATACATAAAACCATTCTATACATACTTCTATTTAATCAGTTCTTCCTCTAGATGCAGATAGTGTCTTCCTTCATCTTAATGTTTCTATGTAAGAAAAAACATTTCATTTAAATGAATACTATGGGATGGTAATAAATAGTTGGTTTGGAAATCTAGAGAGTAGCACTTAACTGTACCATCTACCTATTGTGTTTTGAACCCAGGCCGTTAACACTTTTTTCTAGACTTCCCACATCAAAATAGTCTGTTTTCCTCCATGTAGGACTAATATGTAGGTAACTCTAATGTTTCTCTGAATTGAATTTCGAGTGTACAAGTTAACAAAAAAAGAAAGAAATTGCATGTGTATACACACAGATATAAACACTCAAGCAAATCAGAGAAGTGTATGCCTTACAAAGTCATTATTAATTAGATACCTTATTATACACCATTAATGTTCATTGAATGTATTATTGATTTATTGAAGGTTGTGCTAGATGGTAAAGGACTGATAACAGATGAATGGCCTAAGGCTTTCACTGGAATTCACAAAATATTAAAAGAATCAGGAGCAGGTCACCAATGCATTGAGTGGATCCTTTAAGGAAGCTCACAGAAAGACAATATGTTGCAGTGGCGGGGGGGGGGGGGGGGTTGGATAGAGACTAGATTTGGAATTGGAGAATCTGGTTTCAAATCACACTTTTGCTGCTTATTGACCACAGACAGGTCACTTTCCCTTTCTTGTAGTCAGTTCCTCAACTATAAATTAAAGGCATTGGGCCAGACAACATCTGGACTTCCTTCCAGACTGGAATCTATGATCCTATATAATATATACAAGATTCACACGAGATGATAGGTGTGGACAGGTTACCATCTGTCTTGGTTGAAGGAAGACTCTCACCAATAAAATCACTAGTCTAGGGAAGCACTAAAACTTACTCAAAGTTTACAATGATTTTTATGCCTGAGTTTAATGTCTTAGAACATATTTACCCTAAAAAAAAGAAGAATGTTGGGGAGCCTGAGAGAGAAGCTAGACCACTCCCCCTCCTGAGGATTTAACTGAGTAAATTCTTGCCTAACATAGAGATTAGTGCTTGGTTGCAAGGTATAGAATTGAGGATGTGCTACCTGCCTCTAACTACATAGCAAAGAAAAGTTTCAATAGCCTTTTGTTAAGAGTTAGGAGTAAAATAGTTAATGTTTGGAAATAAAAGGGAAAGAAAGCAGTAGATCTATTCAGAACAATAAAGATGCTAAAGGGTCCAAGAAATTTTACTGACAGAACAGAAAGAAACCAAAAAAAATACTAAAATTAAGAAACTTTCGGGTATATTTTCTATAAACAAAGATGAATTAATTTGAATTTGAATATCAGTTGCGGATTGTATAACATTAAGGAGCATATTCATTTGATTCCTGAATTTTGAGCTTCAAGAGATAACCTAATTGATAAATATCGATGGATATTAATAATAGGTGGGCAGCTAGGTGGCACAGTGGACAGATAGAATGTTGGGCCTGGAGTCAGGAAGACTCCTCTTTGTGAGTTCAAATCTAGCCTCAGATACTTACTAGCTGTGGGACCCTGGGCAAGTAACTTAACCTTATTTTCTTAGTTTCCTCATATGTAAAATAAATTGGAGAAGGAAATGGCAAACAACTCCAGTATCTTTGCCAAGAAAACCCCAAATAGGGTTACAAAGAATCATACACAACTGAAGATTAATAATAGAACCTATATAAACAGTGCATTCAGATTTTTACAATCCTGAAAGGTAGGTACAGAGAAGTAGGTATCAGTTCCCCATTTTACAAATGAGAAAATGTAATCAGTGGAGAGTTAAATGACTTGCCCACAGTTATACAGGTAGTAAGTATCAAAATTAGGACTCAAACCCAGGTCTTTTCAGTTAAATTCTCTTTCCACTCCCCAATACAATAGAAAGAATATTGGTCTAGAAGTCAGAAGAAGCCTGATTTCAAGTCACCTCCTGTTTCTTTATGGACCCCAGTGGAAAGTATCATAAGAGCAGAGTTTTGAAGGAAGAGAGGTCTTCTAAGAAAGGGAATGACATGGGCATGAGGTACAAAAGAGAGGAGAATTCAACATCTTAGATAAGTTCTAGGGAGCTGCCTGAAGAACACAGGTTTAATGACCTACCCAGGCTCCCACAGCTAGTGTCAGCAGTTAAATTTGAACATAGGTTTTCTTGCCTCCCCCACCTCTACCCCCATACACAAACAGAAAGAAAAAAGACATTCTAATAAAGTTCCATGGTGGAGTATTGTGTTGTGAAAATGAAAAAAAAAATCTAATATCCTAGGCTTATTGATGCTAATGTTTTTTTTTTTTCCATTATGGAGTAACAATGTTTTGCTGAAATTCCAGCCACACTCTAGCACTTCAAAATAGGGATGAATGTCTCAGTGGGATAACTCCACTATGCCAGGATTTTTCTATTTCCTTATCTTGCCAAAGCTAAGCCAAATTAGTTATGGGGGCCATCCACACAGGATTCCTCTTTGACACATTTGCTCTACACAGCTGAGCTCTACCTTGAGAAGAGTGACCATGCCTTAGAGAAAATTATCTCAAGGAGAAGTCACATCTAACATGTTCTTTTTCACATTTGAATTGGGTATTTCCAGCCTTGTATACTGTATTTTCTTCCTGGGATCCTCTCTGAATGAGCTGTTTTACCAAGCTTTCCATTGTCCAGATGAACCTAGCATAATTAGAGACTGATGGGAGACAGACACCCAAGTAAACAACATGAATAGAGACCTATTTAGAAGCCTAGTTTTTGAGGTTATGATTTTCCAAACATTCAATCCTATCCTCAGAGAAGGAATTGTGGATTTCTAAGTGATGGAATGACCTTCGTGAAACATTTAGCAATGTCTGGAATGTGGTTTATGAAATAGGCTGTGCCACATTTCCATGGGAGGATAAATAGTAGAAATGGTCCAAGTTTTATAACTCAAAGTGTTGGGGTGTTTTTAAGTAACCTATTGAGCTGTTAGTCTTTAAACTCTTAGAAGGTGGGATCTGTCTTTGTAGTATTATGGGGATAGTGCCTAGCATAGTGTTAGGTAAAATAAGTGATTGATGTCCTTTTGATGAGTTTAATACCACACATCTCAAGTGAGTGGCTCTGCCACAATTCTCACTCTTCTGCTGGCTGACTCCCATTTACTACCATCACCTTGAATGACTTTGACAGAAGATGAAATACTGATGATAGCATGAGGCAAGGGGAGCCATGGGGCAAGACGTGGTCTCTCCCTTGCAATTGCGTACCCTCTATGGTGGTGGTTCCTACCAAATTCTTCTTAGCCTATTCTCTTTCTTCTTTCTGACTAGCCTCCAAACTCCTTGAAAGTAGAAACAAGCTCTAGATTGCCCAGATTCTTTTGGATCCTAACTCTGTCTCTCCCAGTTCTGCATCATTTGCAGAGCTGATCAATTTACTGTCTACATACTTTTACCCAAATCACTGATAAAAATGTTAAAGAGCACAGGACCAATTGCAGGTTCCTGGGGTACTCCACTAGAGACCTGCCATCTTGACAGTGGAGGATTAACTTGAAGCAAGGCAGAGCAATTAGAATGCTTTTGCAGTAGTTTAAGTGAGAGGTGATAAGGGCCAAAATAAAGGGGGTAGCTCTGTGAGTGGAGAAAAGGGATGGATACCAGACAAATGGGAGTGGAAACTTTATTTAGCAACTGATTTGATATATGGGGTGAGGGAAGGCCTGGGTGACTGGAGGAATGGTGATGCAAGAAGTTTGGAGTAAAGATTTGGGTTTGGGTGGTGTGGGAGGGGAGAAACGTAATGAGCTCTATGATACAGATCATAATCCATCCCTACTAGCCTCTCCTCTATGAGTGGCCTTCTAGCTTCTCCTCTATGACTAACTCTCTCTGTCCCACCAAAAGTGAAAAGTGTTGAGGCAGGCCTGCTGCATCCCTGAGGACACAACTTGTAGGAACAGGGATGGTGGGAGCAAGCATGAAATTTTACCTACAAAGCTAGCAAGTTCTAGTTAGATAAGTCACCTGGAAGGGCTTACAAGCAGAGGGGGCCAGTGGTGACGGGATCAGTGAGGGCATCTTGAACTATAATAGATGAAGAGGGTACTTGGAGACAAGCTCACCACTGGCTATCATGTGATAGGTAATATGCTATCCATCTTCTTATTCTTCAATTGATCACACACCCCTTGAGATCGTGCTACCAACCACTGAGATACACAACCCCGCTTTGGAGAATTTAGTATGAAAAAGAATGAATGAAAGAGAATCCTGTTTTTATGTAGTCTGGACGGAACACATTACTTTGGTTCTTCCAACATCATTGTTCTTCAATAAATTATTATCAATTAAATGGCATTATGTATGAAGGACTGTTCTGTGTATTAGAGATACAAAGAGAAAAATGAAATAGCGTCTATCTTCATGAAACTTACATTCTACTAGGGAGACAGAAAAGTAATCAATAGATAGAAAGTAATTTCAAGAGAGCTAGCAATTGGGGGAGGCTGGGCAGATCCAGAAAGGCCTCCTTTTTCTGTTGTATGCGTCTTACACCTATTTTATCCCTTTGTTCTGTAGTTTGGCTGGCAAAGTTTACCCAGTATTTCATCTTTATGGCCTTCAGCAGAAATAGCTATAACCCTAAATGGTTTTATGATGCAAAGTCTCTAAGCTATAAAGTGAAGTCAGTTCTTTATAGGGAAAGTTGTGGTTATGCAGTTACTGAAAGATGCCAGCATAGCAGATTGCTACACTGATACCAGAAATTTACCAGAACCTGGCTTTTGTCGGCAAGTTTGGAATATATGATGGCCAAGGGGCTTTTCTTCTGAGTTTGCCTTGAGTAGCCAAAGCCTCCATCAGCAGAAACAGGAAGAAATCATAAACATATGATGAAAGCCCCTAAAGTTTGTTGAAGGATCTGAATCTTATAAAAAGATTGAGGTTTCTTACTCCCTCAGAACCCTGTCTTGCTGCTCAATATAGCAAAACATCTGTTATATTAAGGCTTTTTTGAGCAGACCCTTCACCTACACTCTATGTGGAAAATGAGTTCAGGTTACTTTTGATGAGAAAAGATAGATCAACTAATGGAATTGTGGAAGGAAATCACTAGCTGCTCACCCCAGCACTAGCAAAATTGTATCCTAAGCTAGTTCAACTTTGGCGGGTTTGAAGGATACAGTAGCATCCATTTGGGGAAAATATTCAGGAAAGGATTATTTATTAAATTCCAAAAGCAGGCAGGTAACAAGCACAAAGTACAACCAAAGGGATGTTTTTAATCTTACCAAAAGTAACTCTGTGCTCCATTTCGATGTTTCTTGAACACTTCATTTTAGGGCAGTCCTATCCTAAATACACAAAATGTCTGAGGGTAAATTTCAGGCTTTGTGTTACTCTCTTTTTTGTCGTCAAGGTTGAAGGCAGCTGGCCGTGACATCCCACTACCTCATAATGCTACTAGCTTTGCTCCACTGGAGACAGTACCTGGCATGTTGGTTATAAAGAATAACAAATTCTTATATGGGAATCTGGAGGGGAAAAAAGGCGAGGAAAAATGGGAAAAAGAAGCATATTTAATCTTAACATGATCCCCTGCATAGAATGACAGGATCATCAATTTAGAGTTGCAAGAGGCCTTCAAAGCCAGTAGGTCCAGTCCCCTCATTTTACAGATGGGAAACTGAGGCCAAGAGAGGTTAAGTGACTTGTATGGATACCACAGCTCCTAAGTGTCTAAGGTGGGATTCGAACCCATCTTCTTTGTTCTGGGTCCACATTGCCACTAAGTCAATGCATGCTCCTCCCTAAAGGAAACAAAGTTTGTGTATTTAGGATTATAAATGCAGCACATGATGAGCTGCTAATTGTATTATCAGCATCCTGGAAGAATTCTTCCTTGTTGTCCCTACTGACATTTTAACAGTCACCCCCCAGCCCCCTTCTGAATATCTTAGTGCCCTGTGACTACAGGTTAACTTTTTCATAGGCTTGCTTTGCTTTCCCAATCACTCTACATTCCACTCCCCCCAAAAAAGCCAAGAACAGCTGGGGGATCTGGGAGACTTTGATTTCAACATTGTGGCTACCCACTTCCAGAGACCAGGCAAAGAGAGTAAACTCAGGGGTTTGTTTCATCTTCACCCTCCTGTTCTTAGAACACATTTCAGAAACTTAAGTTGCCTTCTGTAATGAGGTCCCCCAGATGCCTTAAAATGCAAAGGATTTTTTCAAAATTGAATTTCTACTGAATTCCTACTGCCCCCCAAATCCCCACCTTTGGAAATCGAAATTGAAAAAGCAATACTATTACAATCTCCAGGGGACAATGAATCCTCCTCCCCTTATATAAGACCTACTCCCAGCTATCACTTGGATGCTTTCTCTTAGATAGTCACTAATGTCACAAATTGCTATATAATTCTTCTTTTGAAGAAGGGCACTCTGGGTTCATCTTACCTCTCTTTGTATTGCTTTCTGGGAAGTTCCAAAGCCATTCTCCTAAGAGCAATTGCTATGGACAGAGCACTCTTTTGACAATAGGCAGGATCCAATTTGGGGCTTTCCTCCTGACTATTCACCTCTCAGACAAAAGTAGGCAGATTTTGTGTTGCTCTGAAAAGAAATCCATTTTCAATCTGTAAAGTCTGCTCACTACATATTAACCATTTTTATTGATCTAGGGGTTTTTATTTTTATTTCCCTTTGTACTATGGCACAGGTGAAGGCTGTGGTACAAATTTAAAGTTTGCTGTCAGAGCGATGCTTTTGGGACAGACCCCGGGATTCCTGTCATCTTTGATTGAGATCATGTACATCACTGACTCCTATTGTGTCCTGAAAGGTGCATGGTCCTGAAGACTTTCCCCATAATAGAAACACAGAGACTAGTAAGTGGTTAGGATATTCTGCCACTTGAGTCCTATAAAACACAC
>NW_020948983.1:47946560-47951866 GCF_900497805.2 Vombatus ursinus | reverse complement strand
TTATTTTCTATTTAGGTTAACTATTGGCAATATTCCTTTATCTTTATTATCAAGGTTTTCTAAGGCATCATGGAGGATACTGGCCTCAAAGGACCTGGGTATGAGCCTCACCTCTAATTTCTAGCTATGCAATGGTGAGCAAATCAGTTGACCTCTCTGGCCCTCCCTGAGTTTCCCATTTGTAAAATGAGAATGCCAATATTTGTATTCCTTGCCTCACAGGGTTGTTGTGAGTAAAGGGTTTTGTCAACCTCAAAGCACTGCATAAATGGGAGTTAGTCTGAGTTCCTCTGAGCTATGTTTTTCTTCTTCCTCAAAAGAAATAATGTGCTCTACTGTATCTTTTTTCTGTGTTACCTTGTGTATCTCTCATGCAAATAGAAAAGTGTCCTTAATCTGGAAGGCTCTATCTGTTGCAGATGAGAAAGATATAGAGAAATTCTGTGAAAAACTCAATAAACTCTAAATCAACATATATTTAATATTCGGGGACTTCAATATAGAGGAGGATGGTTTTTTAAAAGTCTGAAAGCATGACTCGAGAGTATGAAATGAGACAGGATACTGAGGGATCAAGTCTCAAAATATCTAAGAGAGCAAAAAATACTAAAGACCTGGGGGTTGGGGTAGGGAGGGGGTAATTACAACCCTTATTCTTATCCCAAAAAGGGCAACTGAGAAATTTCAGTAACTACTCATCCACATGCCTACTTTCCATCTCTACAAATTCCTTGTGAGAATAATATAAATGTGTATTGAATACATGCATGATGAAGGTTTGGAAAAGTTTGCAAATGATATCCTATAGCATACTACACCGTCCTAGTCACACAGTTGATGGAAAGAAAAATACAAGATTCCATTGTACTTGTTGTATATTGACTATGAAAAAAGTATTTGATCTAGTGGAACAAATAGACATTAAAGGCTCTCTTTGAACAAAGCACTCCCCAGTCAGATATCAAAATCAGATGAGATTCCTTGAAAGATATAACAACTGTAGACATTAACTTTATTCAGTGGCCCTCTGATTATTAACATCAAGTCAGGTTTAAAACAAGGAGCTAGTTGCCAAAGGATCATGGCAGATATCCAGGGAAGAGACCAAAAGGAAGGAGAATCCCCTGGAGATGGTTCGATCCTTCAAGTATTCCTGTGTGCTGGATATTGTGCTGACTGCATCCAACTACAGAACACTAAAGAGCCTTCTTAGAGAGATCCATAACTACTCAGAAGAATTGGCCATACTGCTCAATGAAAGAAAAATGCCGGAATGCCAGGCTATATTACTCAGTTGGATAGATGACACATAGACTAGATACAACAGAGTACCTGGTTGAGTATAATGGTACATGGATGTATATAATGGTACATGGATGTGTATAATGGTACATGGATGTGTATAATCTATCAGTGATAATGTGTGTGTGTGTACGTGTGTGTGTACACATACGCACAACTACTGATAGCCAATGACAACAGCAAGAAATCTTGAACAAAGAAAAGAAAGCAAGTCTTATATACTGTCTGCAGTATTGATGGAAGTGTGTGTGCGTGTGTGTGTGTGTGTGTGTGTGTGTGTGTGTGTGTGTGTGTGTATGTATGTATTGGACAGATACAAAATGGGCAGTGAGCTGAATTGAACAGGAGGAAAATGGACCAAACTACCTATGAGAAATTGTCAAGCCCTTTTAATGACCTCAAGCTTCTCCCTGAAACAAAGACCCATATTGCTAATGATGTTATAAGACTATGAATCATAGAACACCATAGTCCCTGAAGAATCTGAATTGTGGGTCACTCAAAGGGCAATAAAGAGGCATACAGTGGGCATGAGTACTCTGTGATGTATTACTGATGAGTAATTGCACAGGAGAAGTTGTGTCAAGGATGTCGTCAGAAAGATAAATTGTCAGAAAAGAAGGCGGTAGTGGGAGTGAGAGACAACCAATGAACAACCCATGTGCTGCTTTGCTATCCACACAGTGTCAAGGAATCTAGTGGGAGGCACTGAGCGTATCTGAAGATTAAGGAGAAGACAGGGATAAGAACTGCACAGGATGAGATGGGGTTAGGTTGTGTTCTGTGCAGTTGGAGGAAGAACTCGCTGATCCATTGAAATGTCTTCTACACATTAGAAGGCTCTGAATAAATTCTTATTAACTGACCATCTGATTTACAGTTTTTATTGCTACTGATAATTAGCTCAATACTCTTAATATATTCAGTATTTTTGGAATTCAGCCAGGATCAAAGCAACCAGAGATTCAGCAGTTTTAAATCATCCTCTGCCTTCATTGTTACAGACAACATACTAGCCTTTCTTCTTTCCTTTGATCAAATTCAACTCTTTCTTGGTTCAGGATTACCTGCCCCACCAAGGCCAATGGTGATAGAAAATTTCATTATGCCTTTGATTTTCAATGGGTTAACTATAGCCAAATGATTAGTTGTTTGGACTGATGGTGATACATCATCATTCCTTCTCAGCAGCAGCTGGCTTCATCATTTCAGTTAAGTCATTCTATTGCTTAAATGAGGGGGGACAATAGATCAATGTTTGAAGACTATGATTAGTTTTTCAGAGTCATTTTGTTACAGCAGGTTTTCTATAAAGAAGATACTTTAAAAAGTCTTGGCTAATTCCTTAGGAAAAAAATTTGCTGATACTTGTTACTCCCAACTTCTGTGTGTGTAGAAGTCAGAGCATTGTGCCTTTTCCTATACTATGGAGCACTTTTAAAGGGAAAAGTTGTTACATTTTTATCTTTGTACTTTCATCACCTAACACAATGCCTATGATTTCTTTTATTAGTAGATATTCCATAAATTTTTATTATTGTTATTAACCTCTTTGTGCCTCAGTTTCTTTATATGTAAAACAGGGGTAATGATACTTGCATTATCTGCCTCATAGGGGTAAGGAGAGAAAAGCATTTTGTAAACTTTAAGGTACTATACAAATGGGAGTGTTGTTGTTATTATTTGGAGGTCCTGACCTGTCATTTCATCAGTTTACATATTTGATAAATGAAGTGTGTAGTACAGTGTTCATGAGGCTCAGTTTGGCAAATATAATACTTAATAGTCCCTTCTCTAAAATGAAGAATATTTCCTAACATAATGTCTTTGATTTCCCCATTGCATAAGTAAGGAAGTCCTTACCAAAAGCACAGTGTGACCTTTGTTCTGTTTCGAATTGTTGATTTTCATGCTTTAAAATTCACTTGAAAGATGAGAGGGGTGGAGTCAAGATGGCAGAGGGAAAGCAGTGGCTTGTTTGAGCTCTCCCCCCAAACCCTTCCAAATACCTATAAAAAATGCTCTAAACAAATTCTAAAGCAGCAGAACCCACAAAAAAATAAACAGAGTAAAACAAATTTCCAGCCAAAGACAGCCTGGATGGTTGATCAGAAAGGTATATCACGCCAGGCAGGGAGAGGAACACAGAGCAGCGTGGGCGCGCAGGCCGCAGCAACCTGGAACAGGCCTCAGAGGACTGAATCGTGGGCAGCTGTGGCAGTTTCCAGACTTCTCAACACACAAACGCCAAAGACAACTTAGAAGGTCAGTGGGAAAAGTCTGTGACTGCGGTGAGAGAAGGAGCTAGGTCTCAGCAGCAAGTCTCGAGTGCGGCCCGGGGCCACGACTGTTTCCTGAGCTTCTGGCCCACAGACTGAGGGGGAAATTGAGTGACTGATCAGAGGGAGATTGCAGGGATCTCTTTGCCTGTGCTGAGGCAGGAATCTCTTGTTTTGCCCATGCTTGGATCTGGGTCACGGTTCTGAGGGGCGGTCCTGGGGCAAGGAGGAATGCTGGTGTGGTGAAGTTTGTTGTGGCAGTAGAGAGAAAACACCTCACCCCTTATCTTAGCACCCTGGAAGAACTGGAAATTTTCAGGTCCCTAAAAGTTTCTCTGCAGATAGCTGTACAAACCCCCAAAGCTTGGGACAATACATTCTCCACATTGGAAACAGACTTTTACCTTATCAAAGAGTTTAAAACTCAAGTAATTGGCCAAGATCATGAGTAAGCAGCGCAAAAAGAGTCAGACTATATTATCTTACTTTGGTGAAAAGAAGATCAAAACATACAACCAGAAGAAGACAACGAAGCCAAAGCTCCTACATCCAAAGCCTCCAAGAAGAATATGAATCAGTCTCAGGCCTTGGAAGAGCTCAAAAAGGATTTTGAGAAGCAAGTAAGAGAAGTAGAGAAAAAACTGAGAGTTTTGCAAGAAAATCATGAAAAACAAGTCAACAGTTTGCTAAAGGAGACCCAAAAAGATACTGAAGAAAATAACACCTTAAAAAATAGCCTAACCCAAATGGTAAAAGAGGTCCAAAAAGCCAATGAGGAGAAGAATGCCCTTAAAAGCAAAATTGGCCAAATGGAAAAGGAAGTCCAAAAGCTTACTGAAGAAAATACTTCCTTAAAAAATTAGAATAGAGCAATTGGAAACTAGTGACTTTATGAGAAATCAAGACACTGTAACACAAATCCAAAAGAATGAAAAATTAGAAGACAATGTGAAATAGCTCATTGGAAAAACAACTGACCTGTAAAATAGATCCAGGAGAAAGAATATAAAAATTATTGGACTATCTGAAAGCCATGATCAAAAAAAGAGCCTGGACATCATCTTTCAAGAAATTATCCAGGAAAACTGCCTTGATATTTTAGAACCAGAGGGCAAAATAGAAATTGAAAGAATCCACCGATCACCGCCTGAAAGAGATCCCTAAAGGAAAACTCCTAGGAATATTGTAGCCAAATTCCAGAGTTCTGAGGTCAAGGAGAAAATATTACAAGCAGCCAGAAAAAAAACAATTCAAGTATTGTGGAAACACAATCAGGATAACACAAGATTTAGCTTCTTCTACATTAAGGGACCGCAGGGCATGGAATATAATATTCTGGAAGGCAAAGGAGATAGGATTACAACCAAGAATCACCTACCCAGCAAAACTCAGTATAATCCTTCAGGGTTAAAAATGGTCATTCAGTGAAATAGAGGACTTTCAAGCATTCTTGATGAAAAGACCAGAGCTGAATAGAAAATTTGATTTTCAAATACAGGACTCAAGTGGGATATGAAGAGGTAAACAGGAAAGAGAAACTCATAAGAGACTTATCATAGTTGAACTGTTTACATTCCTACATGGAAAGATGATATTTGTAACTCATGAGACCTTTGTCAATATTAGGGTAGTTGGAGGGGAAAAAATTATATGTACATATAAATAGATATAGATAGATAGATAGATAGATAGATAGATAGATAGATAGATAGATAGATAGATAGA
>NW_020948983.1:47787693-47946550 GCF_900497805.2 Vombatus ursinus | reverse complement strand
AGATAGATAGATAGATAGATAGATAGATAGATAGATAGATAGATAGAGGGCACAGGGTGAGCTGAAGATGAAGGGGTCATATCTGGAGAATAAAATTAAGGGGTGAGAGAAGAATATACTAGGAGAAGGAGAAAGGGAGAGGTAGAACAGGGTAAATTATCTCACAAAAAAACAGAAAAGAAAAGGCTCTTATAGTGCAGGGGAAATGGGGGAAGGTGAGAGGGAATGAGTGAATCTTATTCTCATAGAATTTGACTTAACGAGGGAGTAACGTACACACTCAATTGGGTATGGAAATCTGTCTTACCCTACAGGAAAATGGGGGGGAGGGGACAAGGGAGTAAGGGGATGATAGAGAGGAGGGCAGATGGGGAAAGGGGGTAATCAGAAGCAAGTACTTCTGAGGAGGGTCAGGGTCAAAAGAAAGAATAGAATAAATGGGGGGTGGGGTGGGACAGAATTAAGGGAAATAGAGTTAGTTTTTCACAGCATGTCTACTATGGAAGTGCTTTGCATAACTGTACATATATATCCTATATTTATTTGCTTGCCTTATCAATAAGGGTGGGAAGGGAGAAAATTTGGAACCCAAAGTTTTAAAAACACATGTTTAAAAAAATGCTTTCACATGCAACTGGGAAATAAGAAATACAGGATATGGGGTACAGAAATCCATCCTGCCCTACAGGAAAATTGAAGGGGAAGGGGATAAGAGAAGGTGGGGAGAGATAGAAGGGAAGGCAGACTAGGGGAAGGGATATTCAGAATGCATGCCATCTTGGGGTGGGGGAGGGGCGAGATGGGGTGAAAATTTGGAACTCAAAATCTTGTGGAAGTAAATGTTGAAAACAAAATAAATAAAAAAATATTACCATGAAAAAATAAGTATTTGAAAGATCATCCTATGGAAGAGAAAAAAAAACAATATTAAAAAAAATTCACTTAATCTTCATAACTCTCCCTTCAGGGTTTCTATAGCAAATTTTATATAAAGTCATTATTATGCAAGAGTAGGACCAATGTTACGTAATCTGTGTGCAACTCTTATGGTGTCTGTGTTATTCTTTGGCTCATTCATATATGGCCAAAAATATAGAGGTCAGCATAACCTAGCTAAATAAAAACATTACTGGCAGACAATTCAATTGCTCTCCTGTCATTTGACATTTCCCTTAACACTTTTGCTCTTCTGAGCAGCCAAATCTCTCTTGTTAATAAGTCATCAGTCTCCAAAGTTGACTTTCAGACTTGTCTAAAACCAAATCTTGGGATCCTCTCTTCTTCTCCACCTACTTTTGCTGAAATCTCACCCATCCTTTAAAATCTAGGTGCAAGGATATCTCTGTGAAGTCTTTCCTGACACCTTAGAGCCAATTACAGATGGGACATAACCTCTCTGACTTCCAGTATTTGTACCTTTTTATGTATTTACTGACTCAATTTCACATTGTAGTCTGAGACTTCTCCAGGCTCTCAGATAACACAGACATGAAAATGATCACCCATTTCTATATGTACTTTTCCCTTTCCCTTTCTGGGAGAGGCAAGGCACACTGGGTTTGGAGTCAGAGGATAAGGATTCAAATGCTGGTCCTGTCATATACTAACTGTGTGACCTTGGAAAAGTCACCTCTTAGGATCTGACTTACCTCATTTATTTAATGAGGGTTTTGGACTAGATGTCCTCTGAGGTCTCTTCTAGCTCCAAGTCTCTTTTCCTATGTGATCTTATGATCTTGAAGGTGGGAAGAAGAGACTATGCACTTTAATAAGGTCTTTTGAACCCTTTACCTGAGACCACTGAAACATCGGAGTGATACAATTTCAGTTCTGGTTTGGACAAACCCTAACTCATAGCTTGGGGAATAGGCATCAATCAGATAATTTTTATCAGCAGGGATTTGAGCTAAAGTCCTACAGTCTTGCCATCTTTGGCCACAAACATGACATTTTATCTTGTCTGCCATCTCTTAACTGTAAAAACAAGTTCTGAGTAATTAGCTGAGCTCATTTTGTTATCTTTTCCAGAGTGGACAATTCTGAAGATCCCGTATATGAAAGCTTAGAAGAGTTCCATGTTTTTGTCTTAGCCCATATACTAAGAAGACCAATTGTTGTTGTAGCAGATACAATGTTAAGAGACTCAGGTGGAGAAGGTAAGTCTGCCTGGGTGGGTAACATCTATGAAACATTTCCTCTAGGTTTTCTTCTTCCAGTCATTTTTAAGAAAGGTGAGGAAAATTAAAGATTTATATGAAAACTTTTTATAAGATTGTTATATACTATCCTTTGGACTCAAAGATGACTCTAACTTTATATTTTGGGGTGCTTTTTGCTCAGCAGGATTGGAAAGGGGGAAGGCTGGGTTTTGCTCTGACCTCCACCCTACCCCTTTTTATCGATACTAGATATTTATTAAGAAAGCTTGACTGGAATAGAAATTTATTCTGTGAAAGAATAGAATAAAAGGGTTAGGAAGAAACCTAGAGAGCTTCTCTTTAAAACCAAACTAGGCTTTCCCTAAAGCATTTCAGACATAGGAGCATTTATTCCACAGGATTATCTGCATTATCTGAAGTGATTGACAATCTCTTTGGTAGATTATGTTTCAAAAAAATCATAGGCATAGTAGATTTACTTGTCCCCTGCATCTCACTCTAACTCAGGGGTTCTTAACCTATGGTCCATAAACCCCCCAAACCATGGACAGATTTTAGGAGGTCTATGAAAAATTACATCTTGATTTTAATGTAAATGTATTCCTTTAAAATCTTTTGTGTTTTGTTTTATGCTTAATTCTGGCTTCAGCAGCCTACTAAAGGGATCCATCACATACACACACACACACACACACACACACACACACACACACACACACACACACATTAAGAATCCCACCTGTAACTATGAGATGAGTGAGCTGCCTGAGGCATCAAAAGGAAAGATAGGATTGTCCTTGTGGGCAAGTTTGAGTGGTAAAAAAAGGATTAGACCTCAAAGTCCCTGAAATTTTATTCTTGGTCCAGAGATCTAACATGGCCTAGTGGATAAACATCCAGCCTTGATTTAATAACTTAGAAGTTGAAACACCTTAGTTGATTGCTTCAGAATCAATAGGAGAGGTACTCAAGTAGATTTGTAATTTTAAATGAAGATGAAATGGAAACAATAAGTAAGCTGGAGAAAACACCTTTAATAAAAAAGAGGGAAAATATTGACAAGAAGATTGGAAGATTGGTTTTTGTGTGTTCCAGAAATATGTTTTTCTACAAAACATCACTGGATTTTATTGTTGAAAGTAGCAATGTGCCTTTTTGCCCTTTTGATCATCTCATGCAATTTTGATCATGGTGAACCCATTCTTAGAAGAGTCTAAGGGACAGGGACTAGTTCTGAAGTACATATATACTCTCTCCTTCCACTCTTTTAGGTCAGACCAGGATGTCACAGAGATGCAACATGTGCCCTGAAGTATGTGTGAAAGATGATGGGAAAAGAGAGGAGGGTGTTTATGGACCAATGTGATTTACATGAACTCTGGAATTTTTTAGCATCAGTTGTCAAAGCCACCTCCTTTTCTATTTGTCCCTCCTCCCCAGAGTTGGCAACTTTCTCTGAGTCACTTCACACCCCTCCATGTGAGGGACCCCCAAAGCACTTGTTCCAATTTACCTTATACTATACTTTGATTTCAGGGCAAGTGTAAAAAAAAAACATTGGAAAAGTTAACTCCCTGGCACCCCTCCTCACCAAATCCTTCTACTTTCATGTTCCTACTAGGCTGTAGACCCCCTGAGGTCAGAGATTATGTGGTTTTTATATTTATATCTCTAATACCCAGATACTTGGTATATATGGCTGGAGGTGGCGGGAGGAGGTCTGACCTGTGATTTCATCTTGTCAGGGGAATGCTTGATGTGGAAGCTCCCTAAACTGAATGGAGAGCAAGAGTTCATCTATTTCTTACCACTTAAAGGAGTTATCTGAGGGCACTGAGCATTCATGGTCATGTTTGCCAGCATGCATCAAGGGAGGATTTGAACCTTGTAAGCCAGCCTTCTGCATACATCAGCTGGCTGTCTAGCAGATGCTTAATAGAGGTTTATTAAGTGGAATTGAATTTCCTAAATTATATTTGTCTTCACAGCATTTGCTCCGATTCCATTTGGAGGAATCTACTTGCCTCTGGAAGTTCCACCTAACAGATGTCACTGCTCCCCTCTGGTCCTAGCCTATGATCAAGCCCATTTTTCTGCCCTTGTGTCCATGGAACAAAAAGATCAACAAAGAGAGCAAGGTAGGCTTAGAGGGAGATTGAAAAGGGGAACATGTCAACCCAGAAGGAAGACCAAAGTTGCTTTTATGAATTTAACAGAATTTAACAGAAAATTTTGCCTTTTTCCATTTAAAGAACATTAGGAGGGCAGCTAGGTGGTGCAGTGGATAGAACACCAGCCCTGAAGTCAGGAGGATCTGAGTTCAAATCTGACCTCAGACCAAACACTTGACACTTACCAGCTGTGTGACCCTGGGCAAGTTGCTTAACCCCAATTGCCTAAAAAGGAAAAAAAAAATTACAAAAAAAAAAAAGAATATTAAGAAAACTTCCTTTCAAGCTGTATGAGTATATATAAAGGTATCTGTATTATCATACATGAGCATGATAAAGGTATCTGTATTATCAAGGCATACATGTATGTATCTGTCTTTTTGTATACGTCTGTTATTTCATCAGCGTCAGAAATTGTCTCCACAACTACAGAACACCAACTTGCCTATAACTTATAATCTAATATTATTGACTCTCAGAAGACAGAGATTGAGTGATTTTTTCCAGCTTTACACAGCTAGTATACAGCTATAAAAGGCAAGAATGAGAGGAATAAAGGAATAAGTATTCGTTAGTCACCTGCTATGTGCTAGATACTATGCTAAATGCTTTACACATATATGTGTGTGTGTGTATGTATGTATGTATGTGTGTGTGTGTGTGTATATATATATATATATAAAAATATATATACGTATAATTTGATCCTCTCAACAACCCTGGGAGGTAATTGCTATTATTATCCCCATTTTATAGTTAAGGAAACTGAGACAGATGTTAAGTGACCCAAGTCGCAAAGCCAGACTGGATTTGTACTCAGTTCTTCCTGTGTATCTGTTATCTATGTACGTATTCAAAGTGTTTTAAATAAGAAGGTAGACATTTTCATTAAAATTCTCACATCCAAGTTTCCAATAAATAACTCTTTCTCTACTGAAAAATAGTACTTTAAACAAGTTTAAGCTGTTTTTAAAAAGTAGAATTTAGGGGTTTTTAAGTATTTGTGACTTTTTAAAAAATCTGCTTCTTTTATATCAGTGACTTTGTGAAGGGAACCCAGCTCCAGAGTGCTACAGCCTGTGTCTATGGGTGGTTCAAGCAAGTCCCATTGGTGATTAAACTGGGATCAAAGTCAGATCAATATTGCATCCAAGATTCCTGCTACCAAGTTTCTCTCAGGGAAATTGCTGACAACACGTAAAGAGTGTTCAGGAACATGAAGCTAAGGCATCTAAAATTTTGACATCTTATTTTGGTCATGTAAACACAGCAAGAAATTTGACACTAGAGTAGCCTTTAAAAAAATGCAGCAGTAGATAAAATGAGGCCCCTGCCTCCAGACATGTTTTACTGTGAAAAAAATAGAACCAGCTCATCTCTGCTTTTGTGTTCTTTTTTTGTTTGTTTGTTTGTTTGAGGCAGGAGGTGATCCATTATCAGAAACAGGGGAAAATTAAATGGTTAAAACTTCATCACGTTTAACTTTCCCAGGTGTTTGCAGAGACCCAAAATAGAAACTAGGGAAAGATAACACATCTTGGTGTGGGCCAGGTGATGTGAGTCAGAGAGGAAATTAAGACAAAATTCTGTGAAACCAGCTGTTATGGAAATATAAAGTTGTTTTTCTACACTATTTCCAGACATATCACTTTCACAGTAGAAAAATATTTAACCAGTTAGAAGTGAAAGACTTTCTTGGCTTTCTGTGCTGTGTTTCAGCCAGGGGTGCAGTAGTCACCATTGCCATTTTTAATAATAATAACTGGCATTTATATAGCACCTTAAGTTCCACAAAAAGGTTTTTACATAGATTATCTCATTTGATTCACACAGAAGCCCTATGTGGCAAGTAGTGCAAGGTTATTATTTATTCATCACTTTACAGATGAGGAAATGGAGTTCTCAGAGAGGTTCTGTCACTTGCCCAGTGTCTCACAATGAATAAATATCAGTGGTAGGATTTCCACTCACATCTTTTCTGACTCCAACCAAGTCCAGTTCTCTTAATGTGCAGATGCCACACCAGCTATCATCTAGACTTTACATGTGTGCTCATGAAATGTGACAGAAAACTCTAATTAGGACTTTGGACTGGGATCAAGAGCCTGGTTTCTGTTTCTCTTGATGTCTCAGCAGTTCCATAATTGAGCAGGTAGGTAGCACAGAAGATAGAGCACTGGGCTTGGAATCAGGAAGACTCATCTTCCTGAGTTCAAATCTGGCCTTAGACACGTATTAGCTGTGTGAATCTGGGCAAGTCACTTACCTGTGTTTGCCTCAGTTTCCTCATCTGTAAAATGAGCTGGAGAAGGAAACAGCAAACCACTCTAGTAACTTTGCCAGGAAAACTCAAATGGGGTCACAAAAAGTCAGACATGACTGAAACGGCTCAACAACAAACTTCTTCCAAAGAGGCTGGTGGAGTCAACCTTTTTTGTATGTTCAGAAGTCACTGCTTTCTATTCTCAAGTAAAGTAAGAGTGTGTCCTCTAACAAATGCAAAAATCTGAAGGGATGGGACCCCTGGATGATTTCCATTGTGGCTAAAATACATAAAGATATAGAAGAGAGAATGCTGGATCAGGAATTAAAGAGTCAAAGGATCTGGGTTTGAATCCTGGGTGATTTTGGATAATCAACCAATCAGAATCATTTATTAAGGGCCACTTTTATCAGGCACTGTCTAGACCCTGGGGACAACAGTATAAAAATGAATCAGTCCCTGACCTCAGGGATCCTACCTTCTAACAGGGTAGGTGAAGGAGGGAGGGAATAAGCATTTAAATAGCATCTACTATGTACCAGATACTGTACCACGAGCGTTACAAGCATTATCATATTCCAAGTGTCTTAGAGCAGTTTTAAGCTTTATTTAACACCCTATAAAAGCATATACAAACAAAAGGTATTTATGATTTTTTCAGAAGATGTGGTTGGGGAAGTAGGTGAGGAAAGTATAACTTGTCTGGACCTTTAGAGTGCATGCAGGAGAAAAATGTGTAAGTCTGGAAGTTAGATTGCTACCAGATTGTGGAAGACTTTAAATGCCAAATCAGAGGAGAATTTGACCATGGGGCAAGGATTGGTAATTTTTTTGTGTGTTCTGGACCTCTTGGGCAGTCTGCTAAAACCTGTGGATCCCTTCTCAGAATAATATTTTAAAAGCATAAAGTAAAAAAATACATAAAATTACAAAGGAAACCCATTATGTTGAAATAATGTCCAAACATTTTAAAGAACAAATTCATAGGCCTCAGGTTAAGATCCTCTGCCATAGGTAAGTTATATAACCTCTAGGCATCTGTTTCTGCATCTAGAGAATGAGAGGGTTAGACCCAATTATTTCTAAGATCAGTTCCAGCCCTGTTTCTACATCTATATTTATCTATGATCCCTTTTATTAGCATACTATAATTGATTTCATTTTGTTTAAAAATTCCCTATTAAGCACAGAAATACTCACTTTACATTAAGTGTACCCAGTGATTGGAAGTAGAACATTCTGTTTAGATCCTACCTGTTTATCAATAGTTTCTTACCCTTCAGTATATGGAAGGAAAAATTTTCCTCTCTTCCCTTCCCACTGCTGTTTTCTGATTATCTGCACGTTCTTGTTCAGTCAAGCTTGCTCTGGAAACTATACAATAAGCATCCAGTGAGTGGATACTATAGACATGTGCATCAAGCTGTGCATGGCCCTGAGGATGGCAGGGGGAAAAAGGGGGCTTTATCAACAATCCAGGGTTAGCTAACTGAGCTGTTATTATTGTCATAAAAAACAAAGCCCAGACACCATCTCAGTGACTGATTCTCTGCAATGATAACTCATTTTTCCTTGAAGGATTTCCTAACCAATATGGTGACTCCCTTGGGGTATAGTGGAAAGACTGCTGAATTTACAGTCAGAGAGTCTTGTTTAAAATTCCTACTCTGTCACTGTGCAATCTTGGAAAAACCTCCTCCCTTCTCTGCGTTTCAATTTCCTCATCTGTAAAATGACAGAGAGCTGAACTAGCTGACCTCAGAAGCCCCATCAAGCTCTAAATTCATGATCTATTATCCCGGCCATCACCAAATGGGTTATCAGAATATTGATCACACTTCCAACCATCAAACTTCTATTAAGAGGTTTACTGTTTCCTCCATTCTCTCTTTTGCTGCTTGCGAGCTTGGAAGGGCCTCTCCCAATATGGTTGGAATGCTACCACGGAACTCTGGCATGCAAAGTAAATAAGCAGTAAACGTCATCCATTGTGGGTTCCCCAAGGCCAGGAGGACAAAACAAAATCCAGTTTGCGTTCAAGGGAGGACCAGCGTGTGTAGCCTGAAATGACTTTTATGTCCCTGATTCACTTTTATGGTTAAGGAGTGTATTCCTTGGTGAAGAGACTACCCCTAATAGAGCAACGAAAGATTCATTCCTTCTTATTCTTTGAGGTAGCAAGTGAGTCCTCTAATATACAGTATAATATAGCATAGTAGTATAATATTATACTATAATATAATAATAATAATATCCTAATAATATATACTATACTATATATATATGCTATATATATACTATAATATAATAATAATATAATATAATAATAATAATAATATCCTAAGATAGAATCCTAAACACAATTTTTCTTAAACATAAGAGAAACACAAAACTCATTCATGAGGCCAGGCCTCTAAAAACATTGCTGTTCTATATACCTACATGATACATCCTGCTGTTGAGGAATTTTGCATAAGACTTTGCCAGACAACTGAAATTTACTTTTCTAAGTAGCAAAGCTCCCTTTAGACATTTTTTGATATTAGATTAATATACAGTATAATATAGCATAGTAGTATAGTATTATACTATAATATAATAATAATAATAATATAATAATTTACATAGGGCTATGAGGTTTGCGAAGTGCTTCACACATATTATCTCATTTGATCCTCACAACAACCCTGGAAGTTAAATGTTATTATCCCCATTTTACAGATGAGGAAACTGAGGCACAGTGGTTAAAAGACTTGCCCAGGGTCACACTGGGTAGGAAGTGTCTGAGACCAGATGTGAACTCAAAACCCCCAGGCCCAGTGCTCTCATCCCTTGAACCTTTCAAGAGGAAGCTGCTGAAGCAAACCAGTTCTGAGGAGATTTAGAAGGAGTGCATGGACACAAAGTTTGCTTCCATTTCTCTACCTTGATAAATAAAAGCTCCAGGTTCTGTAATAGGTGGGGGAAGAAGCAGAAAAAGGTCATGAAATAAAACCCTGACAGCAGTGACAATTTGTTTTTAATCTGTCTGGGAAGGTGCCATTCATTCATTTCCATTAAACAGAAGGTGAGAGGATTCTGTCTGAAGTTCTCCCCTCCCTTCAACCAGAGAGGCTTGGTGTTCTTTGAAGATCAGTGACCGAGAAAGAAAAGAAAGTTGAGATATGAACGCCTTAGTTTCTAGACCTTTCCTAGGAAATAAGCAACTGTCATCCTGACATTCTTTTAATCACGAGGTTTGGTTGATTATTCTTCAAAGCCATTATTCATGAATTTGTCAATTCAAAGGCACAGTAACTCCCTTTAAAAAAGAGTGATTTTCCTTAAATGGATAAATGCAATAATTCTACTCCCAACATAGCTCAAAGCACCCTTTGATTTAAATGGTACACAGAGAGACTAAGAATTAAATAGCATTTCTGATTTTGTTGCCCACTCCCAAAAAGTTTTCAGAGCTGTATGGGAAGATTAGATTTAGTCTTTATGGAACATCTGAAGCCTATCAGAAATTTTTATAGAAAACCATAGCCCTCCTAACTAGCTGATGTAAATCTGATATTTAAAGGTACCATTGACCCATTGAAATTTGATTTTTCTTAGCAATTACTTACCTCTACCTTCCCCCAACCCCACACCCACTCCCCAGTTTTGAGCTGGGCTTGTTTTGTGTATACACCCTGTCCCCTTATTTGTCTTAATCACATATCAATGATCTTCCATCAGAACTACGAGGAAAAACTAAGTATTTATCTATTCTAGTTGGTCTTTAGGCTTCGTTTCGGCAAAGACTCAGGTGAGAACTTGTCAAAAGAATTATAACTTCTAGTTCCATCCTCTTAAAAAGCCATAATCCTTCTACTCTAATCCTCTTTACAGCATGAGGGATTATACTCTTAGCTCCATGCTAGCTGCTGCTCCTTAGCTAGATAGAACCCGGGGTCTTGCCAAACTGCTTCTCATAGATAGTAACTTTGCTAGGGGAATTCAGTCCAGCTTTGCTGCTCCTCTTGAGCTCAGCTAATTCTCATAGATGAGAACTCCAGCAGACAGCTACATCTTCCTGATTAGTCTAATCACTTATGAGGAAGTACTATTGAATATGTATAAGATCAAAGGGAAAACATTCATTCCCTGTCCTACCCTCTTAAGCCCCTCCACGTGGCCCCTCAGGTGATATCTCTGCAGTCAGACTACTCCTGACTCATGATGAGAAGTTAAGTGTCATTGATGATGAGGAACCTCACAAAGTCCCACCATCCATCCCTTTGGGATAGGACAAAGTGATAGTAGAGGAAAGCAATGACCCCACAGCAGGAGAATCCCTATAGTAAACCAGGTAAACCCAGAGTTGGCTTTTGTTTATCGAGGATCCATTATTTCACTCCCTTAAATGTAGATACTATCTCATCTAAGCCTCTGATAGCTTCTAATACAGTGTTTTGAGATAACTCAATGAAAGTACTATTGATATAAGTGAAGTTGTATTTCATGAGTCTAATGAGCTACATCTAACAAAGCAGACCATACATATTCCCACATGGGCACATCGTTAAAGGTAATTTCCAGGGGCAGCAGAGTAGTAATGCTCCCAGACTAAACATATTTTCACCATTTTTTAAATGCAGGTTACCCACAGATCACTGATCACTGTGTGATGCTCCTTGGTGTGAATATGGTGTGAAGCTCCTTGAGGGAAGGAATGCTTTCATTGATGTCTTTTATTCTCAGCGTTTGGGGTACTTCTAATGCTTTTTGTTTGATTAATTGATGTTGTGAGAAATGTGCTAGATTAGGAGGCAAGGAACCTGGGTTTCAGTCCTGGGACAGATATTTATTTTTATCATGACTTTGGGCAAGTTATGTAACCTCTCTGACCTCAGTTTTGTCTACTGTAAGTAAAGTGAAAGTGTTGGACTAGAAAGCTCCCTTCCAAATCTAAATTTGTGGGCCTATGATCCTATGATCTCCATTCATTATTACCCCTTTTATTTTTCTCTCTCTTGCTTTTTTTAAAATGGAAGGGTCTGATATCTAACAGCTCATAGTTATTGCCTGGGGAAAAGACAAATGGGTCAGTGAAGGAGTGATTGGTGACAAATTCTTATGGTTCTTCATTTTGACCTAGATCAGCTGTTTTCAAATGGGTCAGCATTAGGGAATCTTTCTTTGATGTCTTTCAGAATCCTAATTCCTGGCATGGAGGCAGAGCAGGGACTAGAGATTAGAAAGAAAGGAGACAGAAATGAAATGGTACCATCTTAACCCAGTAAATAAAGCCTGAGGCTTAGGATATGGTTTTAGATACCACACGTGACAATGATATTTGAAAATATTATATATAGCACTTAGTTTGAGGCAAATGAGTTTTCACTTGAAGTTAATGAATCGCTCATTCAACAAAAATTTATTGTATGTGTCACTAGGTTTGGGTTTTTTAGCTTCATAGGATGACCAGTCTAGAGTTGGAAGGGATCTTGGAGGTCATCTAATGAAACCCCCTTGATTTGCAAATGAGGAGACTGAGGCTGAGAGAGGTTAAATAATTCACCCAAAGTCACACAGAAGTAGTAAATGATCTTGGAATCTGAAACTCATCTCCCACATGATGATTTTCTCGGTGGAAGGCCATTTGGGGGTGGTTCTATCTTTAAGGTACTCTAACTTGGAAAGTTCTATTTGATTTCCATCATACCAGGGCAGTGTAAATATCACTTCAGACTATTACTGATGCTGGTGCCATTGGTCATTACCGAAGTTCATGAATAAGGTCGTCTCCTTCCTCCAATCAAACCTTTTGTTTCATCCTGCTGAGAATCAATCGAAGCCAATTAAACTATGACTTGCTTTCAAAACTGAGTCAGACTTAATCAAAAATACATTAAGTGAGGTGAAAAAAAATTAACATGAAGTACCTCTAAATCCATTCCTGTGAAATCAGGGACAGGGAAAATACGCACACACACATATACATACATATGTATATACATATATAAATGCATATATGTATGTATCTGTGTATGCATATAGATATACACATACATATATAGATATGCACATACATATATAGATGTATATGTATACATATATACACACACGCACACAAGTGTGTTTGCATATATGTGTGTGTGTGTGTGTGTGTGTGTGTGTGTGTGTGTGTGTGTGTGTGTGTGTGTGTGTAGAGTTCTGTGGAAATGAAAACTACCTCCCAAAATCCTGAAACTGTTCAGGAAATTTTGAAGGTGTCGGAATGCCCAGTTCACCAGTGACAAGCAGAAAACAATTTCCCTTAGAGCCTGGTAATTGCTGAACCCATGTACAGGATCCAGAAATATAGCTTGGCAACTTGAGCTCCACCCAGCTATTCCTCACCACCTCCTCCACATCCAGCCTCTTCAAATAAGATGCTTGCCAAGCAAGTAAAAACCAGAACCAAGTGGCTTCATTTTTCATCTCATACCTGCAAACTGCTTATAGTCATAATGTAACATTTTAAATCAAAATAAGCAATCAGATAAGAAGATCACAGTTAAGGAAACTGAGGCCCAAGAGGTAAATAGCTAATGGGACATTTTGAATCAATAGGATCTATTCCTATGTCCAGATAGAGGACAGTCAATTCTTCATGCATGTCAGTTCAGACAATCAAAACGTAAAGATTCCTTTGATCCAAAAGTCCTATTAACTGAAAACATTATGTTAATTTATTGAAAGATAAATCTTTAAATGCTGTATAGTTATAATGTGTTCAGATAGCATCATTAGCATAATGATAATACTTTACATATTTGTCTCCAAATAGATTTTAAACCCCTCAAGGGCAAGGAGCCTGTCTTTCCACCATTTCATAGTCCTGTCACCTAGCATAGTACCTTCTTGTAAAGTGGGAGATCAATAAGTGCTTTTTGGCTGTGATCCATGATTTTTTTTTTCAATCTAGTATGTAGCTCTTAGGAATTCAGTGCTCTCAACACATATTTCTAATTTGAATAATCTTCAAACCATCCTTATGAGACGGGAAAGATTATGTTGTTCTCATTTGGAGCAGAAGTGTAACACTAGGCTATTGGCGTAGGCTGTTGGGCCAGATACAGATGCTCACTCCATGACTCAGCTCCTGGGGAAGAATTCAAGGCTCTACGGAAGAATGAAACACTTTCTGTCACACTGTCCACTAGCAAGCCCTTTCTAATATTGCTAGGAAATTTAGACATGTTTCAGATGGGGAGGGAAAGGGCAAAGCAGGAAAGTAGGTCAGCATCTGCTCTTTGGTCAAGAAGACTATGAACTTAGACCTCACAAAGAGAGACACGATGTCAGGTAAAAGAAAACTAATCAAGTGAAGGCCCCTGAAGATGTCTCTTCTCTCTCTCTCCACAACCATAGAGCCAATGCTGACAATCCAATTCCTGAGGCATTAAATGTTGTTGTTGTTCAGTCTCTTCAGTAGCGTCCAACACTCTGTGACCCCATTTGAGGTTTTCTTGTCATAAATGTTGAAGTAGTTTCCTTCTCTAGTTCATATTTTATTTTTAATTTATGGAATAAAGCAAGCATTTCCACAACATAGTACAATAAAACAGATGATTGTACGTGAAACTGCAAATGCACAACCTGCTATTCCTTTTAAATGTACATTATTATGTATTTTTTCTTTTGTTTTCTTCCTTCCCCCACTAGAGATGGCTACTTTATATGCATATTGTAAATATGCACACATCTATAAATATATACATATATATGTATATATATATACACATATACATGTATAGATAAAATTATTCTACACATACTTCTATTTATCAATTCTTTCTCTGGATACAAATAGCATCTTCCTTTGCATGTTCTTTATAGTTAGTTTGGGTATTTATAATAGACAAAATAACTTATTTTCTCAAAGTCGTTCTTAAAACAATACTGAAAAAGCTCATTTCACAGATGAGGAACTGAGGCAAAGAGGTTTAAGTGACTTGCCAAGTTACTAACACAAAGTTAGTAAATGGTTGAGGTTGAATCTGAACTCAGATCTTCCTGACTCCAGGCCCAGGAGCTTGGTGAGCTTGGGTCACACAGCTAGTAAGTGTATGAGGTAGGATTTGAACTCACAAAGGTAAGTCTTCCTGACTGCAGGCCAGGCATTCTATCCACTTTGCCACCAGGCTGCCTTCAAGGCATTAAGTCTTGTCACCAAATAATAGGTATAATTATAATAATTCACATTTGTATAGTGCTTTAAGGTTTGCAAAGAGCTTTGCAAATATTATTTTATCCTCACAACAACGCTAGGAGGTAGGCATATTATTATCTCCATTTTACAGATGAGGAAACAGAGGCAGAGACTAAGTGCTTTGCCCTGATTTCCAGCTAGTAAGCTTATGAACTCACGACTTCCTGACTCCAGATTCAGCATGCTATCCACTGACTCCAACCCTAGCTGCCTTTAATGGGACTGTCTTTATGAGACTCCAGTTGAAGCAGGTGGGTGGTTGGAGGGAGAGAGCAGAGGAACATACAGACAACATGCAAAATCAAAATTTATTGAAAAACATTTGCTAAAATATGAGTTGGAAACCAAAGAAAATAGGATGTTGAATTTAAAAGAAATACAACCTTGAAGAGTCAGTTACTTGAGGGTAAGGGCCCTGGTTTTCTACTTATATTTCCTTTGTAATGAATAAGATGCTTCCTAAAGCTTCCTACAAGCCACCAAAAAAGCAAGCATTCCTGGTGGGAAACTATGCACTAAGTAGTGTTTTTGTACCAGATTAGCACAAATAGAGATTGCACCATTTCCTAAATCTATCTGGTATTAACCCCGAGTAGAGCTTATAAACAGTATTATTTTTAGCATATACCTAGTTTTTTTTTCCCTTTTAAGAGATCTCATTTGGAGGTGTGGCTTATATTTGGATTAATATGGTAAATATAAATGCTTATCTTTAACTTCTGACATTTTCCTGAGTGTGGTATTAAGATTTATTTGGAAAGCTTTTACTTAGGTCCCCCACTAAAAAAAAAAAAAAAAATTCTAAGAAATATTTAGTTCTGGGTGACATGTTTTAAGAACGGCATTAATAAATGAGGGCAGGGCAGCCAGGATGATGACAGCACTAGAAATCATGCCATGGGGCTTTTTAGCTTTCAAAAGGCAAGATTTAAAAAGTACCATGGTAGCTGACTTTCAGGATGGGCTTAAGTACTATCTCCTCTCTGAAACCTTTTCTGATGCCCTCAGTCACAGTGTTCACTCTCTCTTTAAATTACTTTATATTTACTTATTTGTGTACAAGTTATTTCTATAGTAAAATATAAATTGGGAAGGGAAAGTCTTGGTATTCCCAATGCTTAGCACATGTCTTAGACATAAGGATTAAGACTTGAGTTGGGCTTTGATTGGCATAAGGAACTCTCAAATAAAGAAATTCCCTCTAGCAATATAGATCAGCATCTTCCATGAAATGTATAGTCTTCAAAAATTACCTGCAGCATTAAAATGTTAAGTGACTTGCCCAGAGTCACTCAACTAGGATGTGTCAATGGCAGAACTTGAGCCTAGTTTTTCCTCAGTGCACAGCCACCTTTCTTTCCACTATGCCTTGCTTCTTTATGTTGCTGTTCAGTCATTTCAGTTGTGTTCGACTCTTGAGGTTTTCTTGGCAAAGATACTGGAGTGGTTTGCCATTTCCTTCTCCAGTTCATTTTACAGGTGAGGAAACTGAGACAGACAAGGCTAAGTGAATTGCTCAGGGTCACATAGCTGGTAAGTGTCTGAGGATGGATTTGAACTCAGGTCTTCCTGACTCCAGACCCTGTGTTCTATGCCACTCAGCTGCCCACTTACACAGTATTAAGTGCTGTGACTTACGCAATATTAAGTACCTTGGACCTGGAATTAATAAACATTTGTTAAATTTAATCTTATAAGATGTAGAGGGGCAAATTTCAACTCAATGTGAAGAAAATCCTTAACTACTTAAAGCTACCTAGAGATAGGATGAGTTGCTTCAGGAGGTAGTGAGTTTTCTTTATTAATAAAGGTTTTCAATTGGAGCCTGAAGGACCCCTTGTTGAGGTTGTTGTCAAACTCAACTACAAATTTGGCCACTAAGTCTACATAAAGATCCCTGAAGGTACATATTGACTTAGAAAACCACATATTAACATTATCTATATCCTGTTGTATTTTTATTTATTTTATTTTAACCTAGTTCAGGAGGGCTGCCCTCTAAAGTGTGGGATTGTGGAAGCGTGGGAGTTTCAGGGAGCTCAGTGGTACAAATTACTGTTGGGGTGCTTTTGGGACTAGAAAGCCTCATAATTCCTTTCTAACTCTTGAGATTTTCAGTTGACAGTTCTCTCTAGCTCTGCATCAATCTCTTTAGCACCTATAAAAAATACCCTCCCCCCCAGGTAGGTGTTATTTTCAAACATAAAAGACAATATCAAAGGAATGCCCACATTTCATTAATAAAATTGAGGGAAAACACAAGATTTCCCTTTACAATGATTATTTCTAAAAACCACATGAGCTGCTGTTAAGGAGACACAATGCTTTTTCCTACCACAATATTTTCTTGAAAGAGTGTTATTTTAAGACAGCCAAACTTTATCCTGGCATTGAATAGTGGTTTGATGTTGTCTGGCATAACCCAAAACACTCTCTAATAACAATACCTTTCCATTCAAGGAATGCCTTAAGGCATGACCTTGGCATTCCATTCCTCCAAGGCAATCAAACTTAAAAAAAAATTCCTAAAACTCTGACTGATTGAAGAATTATTGGGTCATAGGAGGTGATGGGCATGATCACCATCTTTAAATCTCTTTTTTGCATGGCAGCCCAGTGATCATGCATCCTACTGCCACTTCCATCCCCACCGCCACCGGCACCAATGCTGGCACATTCTAACGTCTGTAATCAACCAAATCATTTAACTCTCCTGGGTCAAAGTTTCTCATCTGTGAAATGAGAATGTTGGACTAGGTGCCCTCCAAGGTCTATTTTAACTCTTAATCTATGATCTCATGGTAATAAGAATTAACCCCTAGATTACCTCCTAGGTATAGGGCATGGTACTAGACCCCAGTGAGAGAATACAAAGAAGGCTGAGACATGATACCTGCACTCAAAAGCTGATGATTTAGTTGTGGAGATAAGACAAGTACACATAAAATGATAACTAATGGATGGTAGTGATAATAAGTACAATTGGGAAGACATCTCCGAATCAAGGAGTTGACCTCAAAGGTCATGGAGGCATCTAGTATAACTCAATGTGAGAGTCCCCTGTGATATTCCTGAAGAGTCATTATCCCCTCTTTGTACAAATGTTTTCAGCAACAGAGAGCTCACTACCTCATGAGGCCCACCAGCCACCTATTAAATAACTCCAGTAATTAGTTCTTCTGCATACTGACCTGGTATCTGCCTGCCTATAGCTTTCACCAACTGATCCAAGATCTGTTCCCTTGGATTACACAGAGCAGTGGTGGTGATGCTTAATGTGGTTTACTCAGTTGTTTCAGTTGTGACTGACTCTTTGTGACCCCCTTTGGAGTTTTCCTGGCAAAGACACTGGAGTGGTTTACCATTTCCCTCTCCAACTCATTTTATAAATGAGAAACTGAGGCACAGAGAGGTTAAGTGGCTTTTCTAGAGTCACACAGTTAGGAAGAGTCTGAGGCAGGATTAGAATTCAGGTCTTCCTAGGGACAGCTAGGTGGTGCAGTGAATAGAGTACCAGCCTTAGAGTCAGGATGACCCGAGTTCAAATCCAGCCTCAGACACTTGACACTTTCTAGCTGTGTGACCCTGGGCAGGTCACTTAACCCCGACTGCCTCGCAAAAAAAAAAAGAATTCAGGTCTTCCTGGCCCCTAAATCTTGGGCTTTACCCACTATGCTACCTAGCTACCTAAGATAATACAAGTATATTGTTTCACAAACCACAAAATGCTATATGTGTCAGCTATAACGATAATAGTCCCTCAAGTAGTTGGAGGCAGCTTAGCCTTCTATTCTCCAACCTAGATGTCACTAATTCCTTTTCCATTTTTCCTAAAATGTGATCTCAAGATCTCTGGATATACTTGATGTGTTACTGTTCTTAAAATATGGTTCCACAAACTGAAAATTATATGCTTAGATTTCTTCTGAACAGGGCCAGTTAAACTAGGACTCCTACTTCCCATGATCTGGCTATGGCAATACTGTAGGTGTCCCATGAAGCCGTGCTCTAATAATGTGACCTCTGAAGCCACTAGCCCTTTTAGCTGCTAAAGCACTCTTTTGTCTCGTATCAAGTTTGTTCAGAGAAGGAAGTGAGCTTTGTGGACTTGGCCAGAGAAGACTTCTGGGAGAAGGTGAGACTTCATCTAGACCTTGAAAAAATTGTGTTCAAACCATAAGTTCTCAAGGTAAACAAATAGCATGTTATCCTTCACAACAGAAGTGTAACCAGAGTTCCCTTAGCTGGTTTGAGGAATATTAGTGCTGGAAAGGAGCTGGGAAATTGTCTAGTCTAGCTGCCTTATTTTCCAGGGGAAGAAACTGAGGCCCAGCAACTGAGAGGTGGGAAGTTTCTTGCCCAAGATCACACAGATAGTTGTTTTGTCCTTAAACAGTACTCAACCTATTCTTAGTTAATGCTATATGACTCTTGTATGGTAAAACTATCCATGACAGTATCAGCTAGAAAGGATTAACATTCTGATCTATATAAGCGGGCTTTCCTCTAATGTTTGGGTGTCTCAGTGATGTGAAATCCACTCTGTTCTCTCCATCTCTCTTAAATACAGACTAACCACAACCTTACACTCTTACCTCAAGAGAATAACACCTGAAGTGTCAACATTTAAAGGAAGGTGATCAAGATACTGAAACAAAAATTAACCAAAAAACAAAGATGGTCCCAGATTTTTCTTTTGGAAATACCACCAGAGTGGGCTTTAAGACAAGCACCCTTTCTCACCTCCTTTCTCCCTGATTCAGTTGTTCCTTTGTCATCAGTGCTACTCAGCAGCAAGAGCTGTAAGTAGCCTTTATCTTTGGGGAAATGAGGTCACAAAACTGTCTTCCTGAAAGATGCTCATTCACTTCTGTTTGAAGTCCATTTCCTCAGAGCTGCTCTTTCCTGTCATAAAACCAATCACTGGCCCACGGGAGCAGGTCCTGAGCAGCCACTACCTAGCTTAGAGTTCTAGAATCTTAGAGAAGGAGGTCTTAGAGGTCATTCATCCTTTGTACAATACAATAACAATGAATAAGTGTAAGAAAAACTGATGTTTACACACTTCTCTTTCACATTTACAGAACATTGTGATGTTCCATTTGACTCTCATAATGACCTTGAAAGATAAGTACCTAATTTATAGATGAGGATGCTGAAGCTTAAAGAGGGTAAGCCACTTACATGTGCTCAGACAGTGAATAAGGACAGAATAGGAATCTAAACTTTCTACATTGCATCCAGCTTCTTCCTACATATTTTCAGTGACAGAGAACTCGTTCCTTCAAAAGGCAGCCTATTCTATTTATGGAGGACTCTAATCTTTACAAAAGGTTTTCCTTTTTGTTGAGTTCAAAGTTACCTCTCTAATGTTATTCATTGGTCCTAGTTCTTCTTACTGGAGCACTATACCTTATCTGGCACATATGTAGGTAGGTACTTAATAATTATTTATTGAATTGCTTTTGGTGAGTTGAGAATAACTAATCCTTCTGCATAGTAGCCCTTTAAACATTTGAAGACTAAAATCATGCTGCTGGCTCCCTTTCCCCCTCCTCCAAGTTTTGTCTTCGATAAGTTAATCATCCCCAGTTTCTTTCATCCTTACTCATTTGATGTGCTTTCCTGAACCTGCAATCATTTAGCTACCCTTCTCTGGACATGCCCAAGGTTTTGCATTAACTTCTTAAAATGAGAAGCTCAGGAATTATTCCAATATTTCAAATGGTAGTCAGACCAATATAGGGTATAAATCAGAAATTCTGCCAAGGTGATGAGCTCTGATAAATATTAAAATGGTGGTACTAACTTTGAATTACATTTTCTTCTTTTAGCACCTCTTCTTTTTCTTCAGTAATTAAAGAAAACTTACATAGGTCCACACACAAGTAGAAGTGGAAAATTGAAACATTTATGTGGATAATGCATTCTATTCCCTTGCCCCCCCCCAAAAAAAACTTTACCTATCCATATTGGCTTCCCATTTGTATGTATAAACACAGCCTTCCTTTGAAAGTTGCTTGCCCAAGTTATGGCCACCCTGGAGGTCCCATTTTTCTGATTGTTGGGAAATAAATAGTGTTTAAACATTTGAATTTGAGTGTTTCCCTTCTATGATCTATCCTGAACTGAAGGAGTCTCTTGAGGTTGAGGAAAAGCAATGTATTATATTTTCTTTGGTGTCCAGTCTCTGCTAAAGGTGATGATCTGTATCCACACATGGAGACTGGACAATACTGGACACTTAACCTGAGGGAAGATATAATACAGCAGGAGATGATCCAGAAGAAAACAACTCAATAGATCCATGAAGAGGCTGGGTCAAAAAAAAAAAACAAACAAACCCATAGATCCTCTTTCGTCTGTCTAGACGAAGTCTGGAAATAATTTAATCAAAATCTGTAAAGTCATGGAGGATATAGTTAACAAGAATAATTCAAGTTTATATGGCACTGCAGACAACCTCGATTCAAATCTCAGATCTGGCACTGCTTTTGTGACCTTGGACAAGTCACAAAAACTTCACTTTGCCCATCTATCAAATGAGGAGACTGGCCTTAGATCCTTGAGGTCCCCTCCAACTCAAAATCCTACGATTGATCAAAGACATTCTTCAGAGCAACCTTTCAAGGGAGGAACCATTAATATTAATATTATTCCTATTTTATAGAAGGGCAGACTCATGCTCAGTGATTTTTAAGTAGCTTGCTCATGCTCCCCCTACTAAGCAAAGGAACCAGCAGCATTCAAATCTAAGTCACATGTCTCCGAGTCTGATGTTCTTTCCACTAGAGACGGAAAACGGGCATGTTCTATGTTAAAGCATGGTGGAAAGACAGCAGAAGACAAATCCTTTAATTCTCTAAAAAGGGTCATTTCTCAACAAATAGGAGAAAATACTGTCTTACATGGCAGGAAAGAAATTTATGGAAGCCATTTCTTCAAGCACCAGTATAAACAGGAAGCATAAACAGAATAGGAAGGACTTTAGAATAGGGACCAATGACCCATGGCAAATATACTACCTTGATACAATATATTTAGTGTCTGAGGGGCAAAGTGGTGTAGTAGTTAGAGTATCTGGTTTCCTATCCTGCCTCTGACACTTAGCATCTATGTGACCATGGGCGTGTCACTTAACCACTCTAATTGTCCATTTCTTCATCTATAAAATGGGGATAATAGTACCTTACCAGATTCTTTCTTTTAGGTCCCAAATGAGATAATATATGTTAAGTACTTTGCAAACGATATAGTACTATAGGTAGACAGAAGCATGGATGGATGGATGGAGGGATGGATTGATTTCAATCAGCAAGCATTTATTATGTATGTGTGATATGAGTCTGTGTGTGCGATATGAGTCTATGATAGTAATGTTTAGTAGCATGGCCCAGTAATGCCGCATCATGTAGCAGGCAAAATTTCTGTCTAGTGTACTCCTACATCCATGTCAGTATCCAAGATTTAGGCTGCCAACCCAGTAGACATCATCTATTCTGACTGTCTCATTTTACAAATCAGGAAAAAAATGCTCAGAAGGGTAAAGGAAGTTGCCTAGGGCCAAATGGATAGTAAGTGGCAGAGTCCAAGGCCCCTTCTACTGTTCTATGCTGCCTCTTAGTGGCCTTGGCCAAGCTACCTTACCCTTTCTTGGCCCATTGACAAATAAATGGGAATAATCATATTTTCCCTTTATGAAGTAAGAGAGCTGACCCAGATCACAGAATCATAGAGTTAGAGCTGAAAGGGAACCTGAGAAATCATTAAGACCAACCTTCTTATAGATGAGGAAACAGGGGCCCGGAGAGGTTAATCATCTTACTCAGAGTCATATCATTAGTAATTATCTGAGGCAGCATTTGAACCCAGATCTTCCTGATCCCAAGTCTGGTACCCTATTTATAGTATAGTAAATAAATACATAATAAATTAAAATGTCATAGAACACAGGCAATGTTGAGAGGTTCCCTTTAGCTGTGTTTCTTTTGACTCCATTGGTCTGTTCTAGAAAATCCCTAGTAAATGTATCTGGGAAACAGATTAAGCAGAAAACAACCACCTAATACATATGACCTCAAGGCCAGGATTTCTTTATAGTCTTTCAAAAACAGGACCTATAAGCCCTAAGATGTAGGGATGGGAGTGAATAATGAGAGTTCTCTGAACATTCCCAGCTGGCTCTGCACATATATGTGTATACAAAGAAATCTCCTAGAAAGATGCATCAACTGTACTTCCAGACCACCTGGGAAAAATCTTAGAAGCAATTAAATTTAATATTCCACCTGAGCCCAGCGCCATAAGAAAGTGGTCCATTTGTTAATGGAGTGGCAATACCAGAAGATAAAGCTATACTCCAGAGTTTCTGCTTTGGGCTTCTGGGTTTCAAGAAAGCAACCAAAGAAATTGTATGGCGCAGCACCACCTAGTGGAGTACTGCCAGTATGAACATTGTTTAATTGTCAGGATTTATGCTGAGATCATTTCCAAGCAAGGACAGCTGAAACCTTTAATTCTTACAGAGGATAGTAGGGTCATTCAGACTTCAGCAGGAATAATGTGATCCTTAGAAAAACCTGAATCTAAACTGAGATTTCAAGACCAAAAAGAGCCAGATGTTTTCTTTTGACAAGACTCTTATCCCAGCTAATAGGGAAATGGAATGGTCATCAATTATAAACAAATGATTTTGTTTTGGTGGTGTTGCTGTGTATGCATAGAATGCATGCATGCAGGCTGAGCAAGTCAACTTTATTCAGTAAAGATTTATTGTGCACCTACTATGTTCTGAACAATAGTCTAGGCACTTGGAAAGATACAAAACTTAACTAAAATGCCGTCCCTACTATCATGGAGCTCATAGAAAAGTAGAGGTTTAAGAAAAAAAAATGAGTGTGATGCAAAACAGTACATGAGAAGTATACAAGAGCTATGCAAATAAAATTATTCGTGAGATCCAAGATGGCAGAGGACATTATCAACTGGGAGAATAAGGGGAGGGCTTCATATAGTACCAAAGCTGGAAGTCCAACTGCTTCCTTATTTCACAGATCAAGAAATGGAGGCAAAGAGAGGTTAAGTAACTTGGCCAGGGTCACACAGCTGGTGTGTTAGGTGGAATTTGAGTCCAACTCTTCTTAACTCTCATTCCAGTGCCCTTGAACTACCGTCTCAGTCATGATCTACATTGGAGAGGAATACAATAGAAAAAAATGGAAGGTTAAGGCATTATTCAAGCCATAGGCAACTATATGAATGAAGATAAAGAAGTCAGAAAGTAGAGTATATATGGAGAGAAATAGTGAGTTGTCCAGTATGGCTTAAGTGTAGGGCATAGACAGAGATAAGGTTAGAAAAGTACAATGGCAGCAGATTGCTTCCTGGCCTTGAATGTTCATGTAAAGCACAGTAACAACAACTACTTATACAACATTAATCATTGATTGTGCCCAAGTACTAGGTGCTGGGAATGCAAAGATGAAAATCATCCTCACTGCCCTCTAGAAGCTTGCATTCTAGTAGAGAAGAGTCACGTTTTCAAATGTGTGGCACTTTGTGTGATAGAGAAAAGGAGAGATTCAGAGAAAATGCTCTAGGACTATCTGAGGAGGGGGGTTTCAATATGCATAAGTAAGAAGGAAGCATATTCCAGGTAGGCAGGTAAGACACAAAAGGAGATCAGAAAATGAATGCTAGGATTCTATAATATGAAGTACAGGAGTGAATGAATGAATTAAAAGTGCTATGGTAAGAAGAATTAAGAAGCATCTTGATGAGGGTGGAAGAAGAAAGTATAAAAGCTGACTTGGTTTAACATTTAAAAAACAACAACAACAACAACAACAACATTAAGATCTGGGGAACTGGTCCCATCACTTCCTGGCAAATAAAGGGAGAAGAAATGGAAGCAGTGTCAGATTTTCCATTCTTCATCTCAAAGGTCACTGCAGATGGCAACTGCAGCCATGAAAGTAAAAGATGCTTACTCTCTGGAAGAAAAACTATGGCAAATTTGGACAGCATATTAAAAAGTAAAGATATCACCTTGCTGACAAAGGTCCATATAGTCAAAGCTATGGTTTCTCCAGTAGCACTGTGTGATTAAGAGTTGAACTATAAGGAAAGCTGAGCACTACAGAATTGATGTTTCAAATTGTGGTGCTGGAGAAGACTTTTGAGAGTCCCTTGGACAGCAAGGAGATCAGATCAATCAGTACTTAAAGGAATTGATCCAGGGTATTTACTGGAAGCTCAAATACCGAAGCTGAAGCTTAAATACTTTGGCCACATAATGAAAAGACAGGACTCATTGGGAAAAGACCTTGATGTTGGAAAAGATTAAAGGCAAAAGGAAAAAAAAGATGGGAAAGGATGAAATAAGTAGATAGTGTCATGGAAACAATGAACATGAACTTATACTTTGAGAGACAGTGCATGATAGAAGGGCCTGGCATGCTATGGTCCATGGGGTCAAGTCAGACACAACTGAATGACTAACAACAACAAATGACAAGCCACTAGGGATATAAATAGAAAATCAAGACAGTTTCTGTTTTCAAGGAGCACATACTCTAATTGAGCGAGATAACATAAAAGAAAGTTCAGTTAGGAGACAAATGCAAAAGTCTAGCAGTCCTAAAGGCGTGGTGGCACAAGCAATGGAAGGCCTAGGGGTCCTTAAGTTGCCTTGGTAGGTCATGTCAACAGTGTCCAGAATCTTGAGAGCATAGAGGCAGGACAGAGGATAAAAGCTAGAAGATCTTAGGCTTGATCATCGAGGCTGATGGTAAGGTCTTCTGTCTCACCAAAGAAACAGAGTTGATGAGTCTCGTCTCATTTAAGTGATGTGTCCAGAGTTGAAGAGTGAGACAAGTCAGGAGGATGCCTCCCAGTGGTGGCCTCTCTTCCTTCCATCCGGTTAGCCCAGGTCCTGGAAAAATAAATCAGAACCATATTGTGAAGGATCTTCAATTCCCAGCTGGAGAATTTGGATTTTATCCTGTAAGGTATAGAAAGCCACTGAAGGGTTTTGAGTGGAAAAGTGACATGGTCAGACCTTTGCATTAAAAAGATTTTCTCAGCAGCTGTGAGGAGGATGGTTTGGAGAAGGGGAAGAAACCAAAAGCAGAAAGACCAATCAGAAAGCTGTTACAGTAGTCCAGGTGAGAGGCAATGAGGGTCTGGACTAAATAAGTGGCAGTATGTTATAAGAAAAAGGGATAAAAGAAAATAATTTGTAGAATTCGAATCATTGGAGCTTGCAATTGATTGTTTGTAGAGGATGAGAAATATGGAATGGTCAAAGATGACTCCGTAACTTTGGTACTGAGCGACTGGGAAGACACTGGTTTCATTAACAGAGATAAGAGGTTGGGAAGAAAAGCTGACTTAAGAGAAAAAGATAGCATTCAAATACAGGAGTGTGAACTTTACTCTGGAGGTAATCAGGATTCATTGAAAAGATCATGCTTTGCATGTGGTCTGCCCTTCTTCCCCCAACATTTTGATGTTGGTCATGGCAAATTAAAATAAAGGGCAACCTTGAAATGGGGAAAATAAATGATGGTGGGGTGGAGGGTTGGGGGAGGGCAGGGAGAGACAGAGGGGAAGGGGAGGAAGGGCCAGCACCTTTTGCCATAATGCTGTAGGTTGAGAGTAGGGTAATCATAGACTGACTGTATACATAGGAGCCACCAGGGTCTTCTGGTTCATAGTGACAGAACTTCTGGCTCTCTTTTCATGTGGGATTCCTGCCCCAGCTATTTCTCTGCAGGCTTCAGACTGGGCTAGAGTCTGGAACTGAGATCCTGCTCTACTCCTGGGGTCCAAGCCACGTAGCTGCTGCTTTCTTCTGAATTTAGGCCTTACTCAGTATACAACCTAGGGCCCATGACTCTTCTCACCCTGAAATGATACTTCTAGGCTGTAATCCCCTCCTCAGTCCACCTGTGATCTGTGACATGGAACTGGGAATGAGCAACAGAGCTGCGTGGTGGCATGGTAGATAAAAGCAGAATACTGGGTCTGCAGTCAGGAAGACCAGAGTTCAAATCTAGCCTCAGATACTTACAAGTCATGTGACCCTTGGCAAGTCACTTAACTTTTGTGTGCCTCATTTTCCTCAACTGTAAGGTAGTGATAATAATAGCATCTACCTCCCAGGATTATTATGAGGATCAAATGAGATAATATTCATTAAAAAAGAGTTTAGCACAGTGCCTGCTACATAGTAGGTGCTATATAAATATGTATTCTTCTCCTTCCCAGTTAGCACCTGTTCCTAGACCCTGCACAAGGTCAAGCCCCTCCATGCTGGATCTTGGACCTCTTCTTACCCTCTACAGCTATTCTTGGCTGGACACTGTCCTCAGTGTCAATAGACCTTTCTGTCTCTCTTTGCCAGCCTGGACCGGTAAAATGACTCACTGTTATTTTCTTTCCTGAATATCATGATCAACACTCCACCTTGCACATTTTCTAGATCGGTGTAGGAAGAAATTGTGGGGTCGAGCTCCACTATATGTTTTCCAGCTACTCTGCCATCTTGGCTCTGCCTCTCATCTTCTGAAACAGAAACCAAGAGTGGGCTCAGCTGTCCACAATCACTGTGTACCGGCATATCTGTGCATAGAACACTAACAACCAAGCCACATCCTCCTACAAGCACTATGAGACCCATGCAAGGGAAGGACCTGCATGGCAAACACCATCACATGAAAGGTTCCCACCTCTCCACTTTCTTGCTCTCAGTTTTACCTGCCAGGCCACAATCAAGCCTTCAGTCTCCCCACTAGCCTGCATTGAATCCTAATCTCAAGCCAGAGGGGCAGCTAGGTGGCGCAGTGGATGGAGCACTGGCCCTGAAGTCAGGAGGACCTGAGTTCAAATCCAGCCTCAGACACTTGACACTTTCTAGCTGTGTGACCCTGGGCAGGTCACTTAACCCCGATTGCCTCACTAAAAAAATAAAAAATTTAAAAAAATAAAAAACTAATCTCAAGCCAGTCCCAAAATATGTCTGCTGAGCCTCAGGCTCAAACTATACATTTAGCTATGACAAGAAGCCAACACATGCTCACTGCAACCATTCTGCCAGCCCCAGAACCCTGGCTAGCCTCCAGCTCCTCAGGCATATATCCCTGCCATCTACACCAATATCCTGGCTATTATCTAAGCTTCTTAAATACCTCCATTCAGATTGCAGCCAAACCTACAGTGGCATAAGGTGATAGACAGAGGAGAAATCTTCCTAGGGAAGGGACAGCTGCCTTCCTCTCACAGCCCTACAACTACCCAAGTTGCTGACAAATCCTTCCTTTCTAGATTTAGAGGAAGAAAAACAGTCTTCTCCACGTTCCCATCATTTCCTTTGTTCTTGGGGATGAATCAATCCTATGACAGGTAGTGGACGAAGGTTAGACTGACTCTTATTCCACAGTACTTATATGTACGTCATTCCTAAGCCAAACAGAGAGCGCAGAAATGTATTCATAAGATCTCAAGAACTAAGGGATATTGGTAGATTGGAAACAAAAGATTGTGAAATGAATTAAGATGGGAAGATAGAGATATAACAGGACGAAGACAGAGATATAATTTGAATGCGTTAAAAAGATATCAAGGGAAAGGGAGAGAATATGGAGAAGGTTAAGAGGAAAAAAGTAGGAAGAGTCAGAGGAATATAAAAGGGGGGGCAAAGGACATCTGTCATATAGTATGGATGCTGCAGGTGCAGAAGATTGTGATACAATGAGAAAAGCACTAAAAATGACATTTAGGAGACCCTACATCCTACTCTATTTGGCAACCAGCTAGGTGACATAGTAGAAAGAAGGAGATCTGAGTTCAAATTCAGCTTCCAATGTTTACTAATTGTGTGACTGGGAAAAACCACTTAACTCCTGTCAGCCTCAGTACCTTCATATGTAAAATGGGAATAATAACAGCACTTACCTCATAGGGTAAAGATCAAATAAGATATGCAAAGCACTTTGTAAATTGTAAAGTGCTCTTTAAATGTTAGCTGTTTTTAGTGGTAGTAGTCTCAACTCATCTTCTAATGACCTGTATCAACTTGGTCAAGTAAGTCATTTCACTGATCTAGTCCCCAGTTTTGTCTTTTGTTAAGATCTACTTCTACTCTCAAATTGTAAAATTCTGAGTTGGCTGGAAGCACCTGGCTATCCATGTTTCCCCTGAGAGCTGGAGCTGGCCCAAATGCACTAGTGTAGGACCATTCAAAAACCATCTGAAATACACCTACTGGAAGATAGGCTAGAATCATTTCAGTGGCCGTGGGGATGGGCAGCAACATGTGGCCTCTTCAAAACAGAGAAAAGAAATGGAAGCACAAACGTTACCTTTGAGGCACTCCTAGCAGCTATCTTTGCTCTAAAATGGGCTGTCCTTGGGGCAGCTGGCCATAGAGAGTCGTCCCTCATGCTTGGAATGTTCTCTCTTTTCACTACGACCTTATGAATTCCTCAGCTTCCTTCAGGACTCAGCTGAAATCCCACCTTATGTAGAAGGCTACTCTTTGTCACTGCTTTCTGTCCCCTGCCTCCACACCATACTAATGTCTTCCTTCTGTAATCACATCTTCTATGTCTCGTGTACAATTTTTACATGTTGTCTCCCCCATTAAAATGAGATTTTTGAGAGCAGGAGCTTTGTTTTTGCATTTCTCTGTAACCCCCTACCCTAGTAATTAGCATATATGCATGGCGTATGGTAAATGCTTCATAAAAGTTTGATTACTTTTGACAGAGAAATATATATATATGTATAAGGGACAGTTGGATATATATGTTGGAGGTATGTAGGGGCATCTTCTGCACTTTGTACATCCCAGGAGCTTTGTAATCTCATCATCACCCTTGTTTGCCAATTAACTGAAAAAGAGCATGTTTGTTGAACCCACAACAACCTAGGACTCTCTAGCCTATTGTATTTCCATTCCATTCAGTTGGGATGTGTTCTGGATTTCTACTTCCACCAACAGAGAGTGATGAGTCTGATAATAGTAGTGTTATGTTACATGAAATATGCAGGATTGTCAAGTGGCCTAAACTTTGTCAACAACTCTGCCTTTTTGTAGAATTCTTGTTCAAGTGTTTATTAGTCATTTAGTTAAAATAAGTACTGATCAATCAAATCCATTGACTCCCTATTGTCTACAGCAGTGGTGTCAAATTCAAATAGAAATAGGGACCACTAAAGTATACATAAGGATCCTTGTGGGTGCACATTGATGGAGACAACCTCATACTAACATTACCTATGTTTTATTGCATTTTTATTCATTTGGTCAAATATTTCCCAATTATATTATAACACATTATCTTCCAAAACACCATACTTCTGTACTATTAATAATAATAACTAACATTTATAGTGGTTTTAAAAAATAAATTTGATTTCTTTTTATTTTTATATCCCTCCCTACTCCCATGCAGAGAGACATCCCTTATAACAAAGAATAAAGAAGGTTAAACAAAGAACAGTTCAGCAAAACTAACCAACACATTGAAATAATCTGATAGTCTATATAGTGTTCCACACTCAGAGTTCTCCACCTCTTCAAAGAAGAGTGGGAGGTGCCTTCTCTTATCTCTTCTTTGGGGACAAGCTTGGTCATCATAATTTTGTGGTATTCAATTTCCATTTTTTTGCTGTTGTTATTTTTCCATTCGTGTTATTGTTCTTGTGCATATTGCTTTCTTGGCTTTGCTTGCTTTACCTTTCAGTAGTTCATATTAGTCTACCCATGCTTCTCTGTATTTCTCATAGTCATCATTTGTTTATAGCACAATAGTACTCCTTTACATTCATGTACCACAACTTGTTTAGCCATCCCCCAATCCATGGAAATTGCCTTTGTTTCCAATTCTTTGCTATTACAGAAAGTGCTTCTATAAATCTCTAGCAGATCTATAAATACACAGAAATCTTTCATTTTTATCATTGACTTCCTTGGTGTATATGCCTAGTAGGGGAATCTCTTGAGTCAAAGGATGTGGACGTTTTAGTCCCATTCTACCTGTTATTCCAATCTGCTGTCCAGAATAATTGGACCAGATTACAGGTCCACTAACAATGTATTAGTGTACCTATCTCAAAAAAAATTAAGGGAGGGGACAGCTAGGTGGCAGAGTGGATAGAGCACTGGCCCTGAAGTCAGGAGGACCTGAGTTCAAATCCAGCCTCAGACCAAATATTTGACATGAATTAGCTGTGTGACCTTGGGCAAGTCACTTAACCCCAATTGCCTCACCAAAAAAAAAAAATTAAGGGAGACTTTTGAAATAAGGACTTCTCTAAGCACCTTAAGCAGCAAAATAGGGTATAGCACCTTGTAATCAAGAAATAGCTACTGTACAAACAACTCATTCTGCCCTGAAACAGCTTGTTGGCCCATTGGAGTGTTGGACCTGGAGTTTGGAAGACCTGAGTTCAAATTTAGCCTGTGTGACTCTGGGTAAGCCACTTCATATCTCAACCTCCTTTTCCTCATCTGTAAAGTGGGGATAAAATAAAATAAAATAAAAGCACCTACATCTCAGGGTTGTCATGAGGATAAAATGAAATCACATTTGTGAGGTACTTTGCAAACTTTAAACCACTATAAATGCTAGCTATATTATTAATGGTACAGAGGTATGGTGTTTTGGAAGATAGTGTGTTGTAATGTACTTGGAAATATTTAACCAAATAAATAACAATACAATAAAACATAGGCAATGTTAGTGTGAGGTTTTCTAAATCACTATGCACCCATGAGGATCCTTACGTATACTTCAGTGGTCCCTGTTTCTATTTTAATAGAAAGTCACCACTGCTGTAGGTAATAGGGAGTCACTGGAATTGATTCATCAGGAGGTTGACATGGCCAGACCTACACTTTAGAAAAATGACCTTGGCAATTGAGTAGAGTGGAAAGAGACTCAAAGCAAGGAGATTAAAATCTATTAAAACACTGGCCTTGTGTTCAAGTCTTGATACTACCACTTAATGTGTAACTTTGGATGTGTCACTCAGTCCTTCTGAGTCTCGGTTTTCTTACCTAGAAAATGTGGGCATTAATACATGTACTATTTACCTTATAAAGTGATTGCTATGAAGGTCAAATGAGATAATAAGAAAATACAGCGCCCTATAATAATAATAATATATTAATGTGAATCATCATTATCATCAGATCATCACCAATTAGAAAAGGACCTCAAAATCTTAGGAGTATGTGGAGGATGAAGACATTTATGAGCCTAATTTGGAGGATACCAAGAGGCTTTTTAACCAAAAATATCTCTGTTTCAGTGGGTCTGTAACCTCAACTATTTGGGTACTTTCTCCAAAGATACCAACCACAAGCCATTCACACCTTCTCATCTTTTGTAATTCTTGGCTATATCTTTTCATAAATGCTCCCTGGAGGATCTCCTACCAGTGCTAGAAGGCTTCATATAGGTTTTTGGCATTCCATGGGTAGCAGTTGCCCATCACCTTTTCTCATCATATATTTGCCAGGGAAAATCTTTTATACCACTTTATTGCCTTCAAGTAATCATTAGTAATATTCTGCAGTCTGTTATGCCCACAATGCTGGTTTAATATTCCTTTTTAACATTCCTTTAAAATGAGTCATTCCTCTAGATCTTGAAAGCTTACTGGCATTCGTGTCTCTTATTTTTATATAATTACCCCATGGAATAATATAATGCAATACCTCAAGGCAGGGGTTCTTAACTTTATAGTACCATAGACCCCTTTGGCAGTCCCAATGAAGCCTATTGATCACTTCTCAGAATAGTGTTTTTAAATGAATAAAATAAAATACATAGGATTACAAAGGAAGCGAATTATATTGAAGCCCCAAACTCATAGACCTCCAATTAAGAATCCTGGCTTTAAGGTTTTATGGGCTAATACCTAAGAAGAGGAAGGATTAGTTTAATATACTAGGTCAGGGCCTTGGGGAATAGAACACAGGAGAGCCCAAGGGTCTGTGTATTTGATTACTAAGAAAAGGGATAGCAATCTGGAAAGGAAAGGGTGAAAGCATTATAGACACAGTTAGATGACTTCATAGTTCTACCTAGGTCAGGCTCTGAATTAGAAGTAGAGTAATTCATGAATTCAGCAAGCATTTATTAAATAGCTACTATTTAGGAGACATTGCCCTAGGGCCTAGGTGCAAGTGCTAGGAATCCAGAGATATATTGGACAGCAACCTACTCTGAAGGACCTTAAACTCTTGACATGTAGAGACCAAATACACAAATAGTTGTGATATAAAGTGACTAAGATAAATGCAAAGAAGTCTTGGAAAAATACTGAGAGGAATTTAAGGAAGAAGAGATTACTTTCACCTGAGGAGAGGGGGAAGATTTCACAAGAGGCAAAATCTGCATCAGATCTTGAAGAAAGGTGGGGACTTGTAAAGGCAGATATTGTCTTTCAGGCAGGGATAGATGGTGGTGTCACTAAAGACATGTTGATGAGAAAGGGTAGAACAAAGGAACTGAAAGCAGTCCATTTTGGCTAAAGTATAGACTGTATGAAGGAGAATTGTGGCAGAGAAGGTTGGAAGGTTAGAACTGTGGTTCTTATCCTGTGTTATAGACCCTCCTTCCCCCCCCCCCACTCCCGCCTCTTTGGCAGTCTGATGAAACTTATGAACCCTTTCCCTGAATAATGTCTTTAAAAGCATAAGATAAAATGCATAAGATTACAAAGAAAATCAATTATTTTGAAATTAGTTATCAAAATATTTTAAGAACCTAAGTGCACAGACCCACTGAACTCTATCCACAGACCCCTTGGGGGTCTTTGGACCCCATGTTAAGAATCTCTGGGTCATAGTCAGATTCTGGAGATGCTTGAATGCCAAAATCATGAGTTTATATACTTTATTCCAAAGGCAGCATTGGAGCATTGGAGATTTTAAGGTTGAGGACTGAGATGTTTTTATGTGGTACATGAAGAATATTATTTGGGATGCGACAGGAAAGATGAATTAGAGGAGGGGGTATACAGAACTGGATAGAGAAAGGAGCTGTGGTGAAAAGTTGAGGTTAGAGGCCTAGATTTGGAATTCATCTGCATAGAAGTGATAACTAAAGCCATGAAGATTGATGAGTTTCCTGAGGGAAAGAGTAGAGAGTGATGAGCAAAGGACCTACAACAGGACCTTGGAGAACATGTTCAAGAATTGGAGGAAGGTAAGAAGCAGACAAGAGAGACAGCAGGAATAGTGAGCAAGGAATTTGGGAAGAAACAGGAGAGCAAAGACCTTAGAAAAATAGCCATGCAGCGGTAAAGGCCCAATCGCAATTGTTGTTGTTCAGTCATATCCGACTCTTTGTGACCCCATGGACCATAGCATGCCAATATTATCCATCAGATTTTCTTGGTAACAGTACTGGAGTGTTTTGTCATTTCCTTTTCCAGTGGATTAAGGTAAACAGAGGCTAAGTGACTTCCCGGGGTCACACAGCTAGTGAGTGTCTGAGGCCAGATTTGACCTCAGGTCTTCCTGACTCCAGGCCCAGCGCTGTATCCACAGAATCATCTAGCTTCCAGTTGCAATTAGGGAGCATAAATTTGGAGTAGACTTCATCTAATTCCCTGTTTTCTGCCAGCAGTGTTCTTAAGCTCACAATCAATAATGAAAGAGACAGATAATAGTTTCCCAAGGTTAAGGGTTAGCAGGTCAGAAAGACAAGAAGGTCAGTTCGCCAACAGATTCAATGATGCAAGAGAAGACATTATTGAAATGGCTGATCATAGGGTCAAAAAATGTATTAAGAGAGGGGAGACCAGAACAAAGTTGACAGATTGGGAAGAGCAAATTGAGAGGCTGAAGGTCCAAAGGAGGGCAAAGAGTAAATTTGGAAGGAATAAGGAAAATGAGTAAGATAGAAGGACAAGAGATCATCATCAGAGAAGGGATGAAGAAATTGGCCAGTGTGCCAGCAGTCTATTCAGGTCATGCTTCAAAGGCAGTAGGGAGTGGAAGAAAGAGCACTAAATTTGGAGTCAAGAATCCTGGGTTCAAGTCCTACCATGGCACATTCTGTCTTTTCATAGTAACTATGAGTAAGTCACATAACTTATCTTGGTCAACAATCATTTATTAAATACCTACATGTTCCAGACACTTTGCTAGGCTCTGGGGGTACAAAAATCAAAACAGAATAGTCCTGGTTCTGAAGAGTTTGCATGTATAGACTCAGTTTCCTCACCTCATTTCAAAGGACAAGGTTTTTTGCGCTCCCTGCCTTATGAAGTTGTTTATAAAGTGACATGTAAAGATGAGTTGTTACTAGATTGAAGGGAGATCCTATCTCAAATTTGTATCTCCCTTAGTGCCTATCCCAGTGCTCTACACAGAGGATATGCAAGAAATGTCTTGTTGTTATTGCTCAAAGGTGACTGAAGTTAAAAAGACAAATGATTCCATGTCCCCAAAGTGGCTGGTCAGTAAAAAGTGGCATTGGGTGACTGGGAAGCCCCCAGTCCAACTTGGCCCCCAGGTTGATCTTGTTTAAAGAACTGCCTGGAGTTCTAGGCTTTGGCCACCAGGTGGCATGCTTGTTCATGCTTAAATCTTTAAAATTAATACAGATCTTAGCAATTGGAACGAAAGTAATAATGAATTAACAATTCATTCATCATTTATTTAACCAACTTTTACTAAGTGACCATGAGGAGCAGCGGACAGTGCCAGTGGAGTGAGGGAGGGGATGGCAGAATACAAAGATAATAATCGCAATAACCTACATCCATCTATTTTCAACAACTCTTGTGTCCTAGATTTAACTGCATAGGCCCAATTTGAAGAAAAGGAGGTTATAATGAGACTTCGCAAAAGGAATAATCACACCATACGTCCTCAATTTGGGCTCAGAAAATATGGGCATATAGATTTTAGAGTGCTTTTTTTCTTTTTAAAGGTTTCCTCATACAGTCTACAAGCTTTTATTAAATTTTATCTATTAAACTACATATTGTACATTATCTTATATAATTCAAAACAACACAGTGAAGCAGACAAGTACAAGTATTATGGTGACCATTTTACACATGAGGAAACCCTGCCTCCAAGCAGTTAAATGATTTGTTCATAGTCAACACAGATATCAAATGAGCTTCTTGGGTTTAGAACTGGAATCAGGGGCATGCTGGATGAAGTCAACCCCCACTGAGTTGGTTGTCAAATCAGTTTCAGCATTTATATCTGATGCATCTGCATCAGGTACAAATCAAGGTTTGATTGTTTTGTTGAGTGTTTAGACTTTTTAAGGCGAAGGGGGAAATGTTAGTAATAAAGATTAAATTTAAAAGTGTATCATGTGGGGGCAGCTAGGTGGTGCAGTGGATAAGTTCCAGCTTTGGAGTCAGGAGGACCTGAGTTCAAATCCGACCTCAGACACTTGACACCTACTAGCTGTGTGACCCTGGGTGAGTCACTTAATCCTGGTTGCCTCATCAAAAAGGCCAAAATAAAATAAATAAAATAAAATGCTGTTTCTCACCAAAAAAAAAAAAACCATTAAAAAGATGAGTGTATCACATGTACTATTTGGGGGGGGGGGGGAGAACTGGTTGTTAAATGTTTACCAGTATGAAAGGGACCTTTGAGATCATCTAGTTCAATTCCTTCATTCATAGATGAAAAAACTAAGCCTCAGAAATAGAAAAATGATTTGCTTCTGGTCACTCATCTAACAAATTCAGGTCCTTTGACTCCAAATCCAGTGCTCTCTCAAAGCGGTAGAAAGAAAGGTGGATTTGGAATCAGATGTAAAAGTCATTTCGAGTCATTTAGCTCCCATAGCCCTCATTTCCTCTTTTGTAAAGTGGGGGCATTGGACTAAAAGTTCTTTAATGCCTCTTCCAGCTCTAATTCTATGATCTTTTGATCCTTCAAATTGTAATAGACTGGGAGCCCAGATCCTTCTACCTGAAGATGCTCTGCTTTCCACTGCATATACTTTGTTGTTCAGTCATTTTTTTTTTGTTTTGTTTTTGTCGGTTATGTCCAACCCTTTGTGAGCTCATTTGGGCAAAGATACTGGAGTGGTTTGCCATTTCCTTCTTCAGCTCATTTTACAGATGAGGAAACTGAGGCAAACAGGGTTAACTGACTTGCTGAGTCTGAGGCCAGATTTGAACTCAGGGAGATGAGTCTTCCTGACCTGGGTGCTCTATCCACTGTGTCACCTAGCTACCCTACCTCTTATGTATCATCCAGTAAACAAGGAAAAGAATTCAGAGGGGAGAAAGGACGGCATTCCTTGTATCATCTTCACAAAACAAGAGAATAAAAAGCAATAGGATTTTAGGAATTGGAACTTTAGCCTCCATTCCCATGTTTTAGGAAGAAAAATTCTGCTGTCGTTCCCCTATGAGTGCACATTTTATCATCTGTATGCTTGGTGCGCATCTATAGTTAAGAGGGGAGTTTTCATTCTTTTCCTATTTGCCTGCTGGCTTAATCAGCTTTGGAGGGATTCTCCATGGTTCTGCTTGGTTCATTAGTGAATCCTGATGACTCTTCAGTATGAATGAGAAACAACATGGTAAAAGATGAAAAGGTCTTCCCCACCAGCCACTAACTCCTACAGCCATGACCTGTTCGACCCAGGGTCTTTCCCACCACCTACTTAGCTTGGCAAACTAGTGAGTTTTGGCTTATGAGCAGCTGCTGAGTCAAAGACATTATTGCTGCTGCAAACATGCTCCCTCTGAAAGGTCAGCTATCGAGATCAGCAAGTTTCTCATTTCCCAGGATTAAATGAAAACAGTAGGTTGTCCTTTTGTCAGTATTTCTGTTTCTCCCAAGGGAGGGGAGAGCAGGGAAAGGAGAGGAATAATGTCATTTCCTTCACCTTCTCTGTAGCCATATTTGGAAGCAGAATTTTATTTACTTGTTTCTCGTCCTGCTTGGTAGAAAATTAAATATTAACAAAGATTAATGATAGGAATGGGAATTTTTTTCTCTCTCTTCATAACTTCATATATCTAATTCATTAAAAATATTTATTTTGTACCTACTCGTTCAAGGAGCAGGGCCAGGTGCTCGGCACATAGACATGAAGGAACTACTTACCTTGAGGATGATAGGTGGTATTTATATATTTACAAAACATATTACCTACATTGTCTCCTTTGAACCTCACAATAAGATGTAGATGTAAAAGAGAGATAACAGGTTTTTGCATTTTGCGCTTGAGAAAACTGATCATAGAATCATCATAGCCTCCATCATTATCATCAACTTAGAGCTACAAGAGACCTTGGGCCTGGAGAGTTTGGGTGACTTTCCTTTGGTCACACAGGTAGTAAACTGCAGAAGAAGGATCTTCATCAGTTAATTATTAAATAGCATGGTCTGGTTCAGCAGTTTTCAAAGTATAATTCCTGGACCCCTGGTGATCCCTGAGACCTTTTCAGGTTGCCTATGAGGTCAAAATAATTTCACAATAATATTCAGATGTTAATTTGCCTATTAAAATACTCCTCCCTTTTCTAATTATGTAGCTGTATGAAGCTGATAAATCTTCATATATTTCAATCAGAATGGCATATTGTAGTGAATTGAATGCCCAAGCAGATTTGGGCAGCTAGATGGTGCAGTGGAGAGAGGGCTGGGCTTGGAGTCAGAAGCACCTGGGTTCAAATTTTAGCCTCAGACACTTATTGTTGTTGTTTAGTCTTTTCTGACTCTTAGGGACTCTGTGGACCATAGTATGCCAGTACTGTCCATGGGATTTTCTTGGCAAAGGTGCTGGAGTGGTTTGCCATTTCCTTCTTAGTGGATTAAGGCAAACAGGTTAAGTGACTTGCCCAGGGTCATACAGCTAGTAAGTATCTGAGGTCATATTTGAACTCGGATCTTTCCCTTCAACCCATGTTTTGGACATGGCGATTTTGAGATGCTTATGGGAGATGTAGTTTGAATATCCAAGAGGCCTTTGGTGATGTAGGACTGGAGCTCAGGAGACAGTTTAAGGCTAGATATAGAGCTTTGAGAATCATTTACAGAGAGATGATAATTGAACCCATGGTAGCTAATGAGATCACTAAGCGAGATAGTATAAAGGGAAAAGAAAAGAGGGGCCAAGACAAAATCTTGGCAGGGAGGGGCTACATCCATGGTTATTGGTCATGAGATGGGTGAAGAATCAGTAAATAAGGCTGAGAAGGAGTGGTCGACAGATAAAAGCAATGTCACATGAATCCAGAGAAAAGAGTATCCTCACATCATCATCATCATCATCATCATCATTGCTAGCATTTACATAGTAACTTTAATGTTTGCAAAGTGCATCACAGATGTTTTCTCATTTTATTCTCATGAAAATCCTAGGAGATAGGTACCATTATTACTCCCATCTTACAGATGAGGAAAGAGACCAACAGAGCTTAAGTGACTTGCTTAGGGTAACATGATAGTGAGTGTGTGAGGTTATATTTGAACTCAGGTCTTTCCGACTCCAGGTATAGGGTTCTATCCCCAGCACCAGCTAGCTGCCAAGTTGATTAGAGGTGTCCAATGTTAGAATCAAGCACTATTAAAGACAAATTTCTTCATGATTACCAGAGTTGGATTATGTTAGACATGAACCTAGGGAAGCCTGAGGTACAGAGTTCAAACCGGTATATGGATACACATATCTATATCTGTATCTATATCTATATCTGTATCTATATCTATATCTATCTATCCATATATACACATATACATGTAAATAAAATATACATGTGGATATACCATGTATGTTCCTACATATATATATATATATACACACACATATGTGTGTATGTATATATCCACCAGAAATCCACAATTAAAAGGTAAGAGAGGAGACCACTAAGCAAAACCAGCATTTCCTAGTCAATGCTATGATTTTAAGTAGCAGACTCTCCTATGTAAGGGATAGGGGTCTAAGGAGTCCGCAGGTATGATAAAAGGTAGTTTTGGTATGATGGGTGTATTTTAGCTTGCAGCTCATGTGTATCACAGGGCAAAGAGAATCAGTCATTCCTAGATGACCAACAGAATGGATTTCAAGACTTCCCAAGAAGCAAATCCTGTTCATTTTGTTGGTGCTACTTCCTTGCCTAACTCTACAGGAAACTTTCTTATGCAGTTAACTGCTAATAAGAGTGACAATAATACCATTTATATAGGTTGTAAGATTTGCAAAGTGCTTTACATATCTGTGTCTCATATGTATCTCATTTGATTTCAATCGATTGACCTAGCATCCCCTTTCACCCTTTTCTTGAAGGCTCCCAGAGCTGAAACTGACTTTGTTTCTTCCTCTTTCCTTCAGCTATCACTTATATTTTTACCCTGACTTTCCTTGTGAAATGACTAGGAAATGCGGGCAGAATTCTGCTTTGATCCTTATGAATTTGTATATGTATACCCCAGTTACTGTGCTCTGAGAATTAAAGAGATTTTTCAGAAAACATGAAGAAATTATTTTAACACAGTACTTAATCATCTTTTCCTTTTTGAACCGTAGGTAGAAAATATCTATAGTCTTGGCATGTAGGTATCCTAAGGAGTCTTTGCTCTGTCATTGATGATAACTCTAAGGGATTTGTGGGTAACCTGCTGCGAACCCTCTATCCCAGTGGAGGACTAATCACCAGAGAATCTTTAGCTTCAGGGCCACATCTTTTCAAGTTGCAAATTCCCCTAAGGAAAGCAAAGATTGAGGTCTTGATCTGCATAGCTTCCATTTGGCTGCCATTGAAGGTTAATTGTAAAAGATGTCTGGGGCCTTAGATCTGTTTAAAATGAAATCTGTGAGGGCCCATCCCCTGCTAAATAACAAAAGAACTATTTGCATGTCCCTAGAAAGAAGCAGCTTTTGTTTTTCCAATATTTGCTGGGGACCCGTGGAAAGGAAGGGAAGGATTAGACAGGTCTATGTCCCCTAATGGAAAAGGTTCTCTCCCCTCCTCAGTCCCCACACACCTTCCTGGTGGGAAGTTCAAGGCCTGTCCACTGGATGACCATACCCCTTTTCATATATCAAGTTTGCCTAAGAGAAGAAGCACCTGGTTTCCAGGTTCCATGTTTTTTCTTTCTATCTAATGATCTCGGAATCATACTTCCACATGACCAAAATTGAATACCTCTTTTCATTTGTTTGTTTGTTTGTCTCTTTTTCTCTCCTCTAGCGGTCATCCCTCTCACCGACTCTGAACACAAGTTACTACCTTTGCACTTTGCAGTTGATCCTGGGAAGGACTGGGAATGGGGAAAAGATGACAATGATAACGCCAGACTAGCCAAGTAAGACACTGACCCTTTTCCCCGTCCCTGGGCACATACGCTTCCTTCCCATTCACTTCTCCCTCTGTCTAATGCTAAAAGGGAAGAGGGACGTGAGTGATGTGGAGCCCAGTTTTGGGTGGGTAGGGGGTAAATGCCCATACCTGTCTATTCTAAGAGGGGGCCAGTGAGTAACTATAATTCATGGGAAGCATGTAGGTTGTCAGACCATTTTCTCCTAACAGATGCAGAAAGCCTTGGGTGGGAGAGATGCAACCCTGTGTGTGTGTGTGTGTGTGTGTGTGTGTGCACGTGCGCACATATTGGTGAGGGTGTATTTGATTGCAGTTTAACATCTGACATGTTTTAGATTCATTTTGTATGTGTTTTGTTTTATTTTTCCCAAACTCCTCAGTCTGATACTGTCTCTAGAAGCCAAGCTGAACCTTCTGCACAGCTACATGAATGTCACTTGGATCCGCATCCCCTCTGAAACCCGGGTAAGCCTCTCATCTCTAGGCAGAAGCAAACATCTCCTGGTATTCTCCATCAGAGGCAAAATGCTTGACGATAGGAAAGCGAGTTTCAGGAACGAACACACCTAGCCTGGGCTCCACTGCTCCCTCCTCAGCTTCTTTCCCTAATGACTGTCCTCTCCTAGTCTGGACTTGTCCTTCCCAAGGAAAGTTCCCCAAAGTGCCCTCCTCCAGAGGCCCCCTTGTTAGAAGAGAGATTAACAGCTCTCCTCCACATTCCCATCTCCCCACGGGGACTGCTCATCCTTCCCCCTTCCCACCTCACTTCATATGCTCACCAGAGATTGTGAGGAGGAGGAAAGAGGAGCTGCATTTTTTCTAATGAATGGAAGAAGATTAAAAAAAAAAAAAACAAAACTGAGTGCATAACAAAGATATCATTGGTCCTTTTGTCTTCTTTTCCTGGGAATAGGATATGAATTAGGTCAAGTAGCCCCTGCTTTTGTGTCTCTGTGTCTATGTGTATATGTGTATATGTGTCTGTTTATTTACGAAGTAAATGGGGCAGGGAGGGGGCGTGGTTTGCTGGTTTTCTTTCTTTTTCTTTCTTTCTTTTTTTAATATAAAAGAGAAGAAAAACATGCTTGCTCAGACAACAGGCTTTAGACAAGTCACAACGTAGAAATATCTCTCTGCCAAGATCAGAACATGCTGCGCTCCCTTGTAGAAGAATTAATTATAAGCCTTGTGTGTTTGTGTGAATAATGTGGGGTGGAGGGGGCGAGTGGAGGGGGCAGGAATGAAAGACAAATTCTATGAATATCCTCCTTCTCCCAGTAGGTGGCACTTTCTTCCTAGATGTAAAAATTAGTCCAGCTAGGTCACTGATTTGAAGAAGATGGGCATCAGAGCTAGGAAAGTAAAAGTACGGCCTTCAGACTGCCTTGGGGAAGTCATCCCATCCCTTTCTGGAAGGCCCTTGTCGGCAGAGTTGGGGGCTTCTCTGCTATCCCTGCCTTGACAATTACTTGTGCCACTCTCTGACTTATTTGCCGCTTTGTAATTTCATCACTGGAGTCTGGGGGACAATGATGGATGTGTTCTTAAAGCCTGGTTTGGTGCAGTGGAAAGTAAGGAAAATGAAACTGGGGTCCTGTAGCTTTCTAGCTGTGTGACCTTGGGTAAATCTCTTCACTTCCGAGGCTCATCATTAAAATAAGAGTTTCAGAGGAAGTCCTTTCTGAAGTTCCTTGAAGTACACCTTAGACACTCATCTTTTCCCTCAGTCCCCTCAGATTCCATTCTGCATTGGTTCTCTCGTGCCTCAGACTTGGTTTACCGTAAGTGGCCGCTGTAGACTGTTTCAGTGCCCTTAGGCTTCATCCCATCGAGGCAGGGATCAAAGGTAGAAGTGTTGTGAAGCGCGGAGGAGGAGGTTTACTCTTAAATCGTGGGTTAGACTCAGTGCTTTGACTCCATATCCCCTGGCACCATGCTTCCCAGGAGAGCGGACTTTGCTCTCGACCCCTAGACGAGACGTCCCTTTTCATAAACCAAAGAAGATGTGAAGGAGGCAAGGTGCTGCTGGTCGTTGAGCATGTTGTCAAGTCATTTCAGTCATGTCCTTATTCTTTGTGACCCAATCTGGGGTTTTCTTGGCAAGGATACTGGAGTGGTTGGCCATTTTCTTCTCCAGTTCGTTTTACTGATAAGAAAACTGAGGCAAACAGGGTTAAGTGACTTGCCCAGGGTCATACAGCTAAAAAGAGTCTGAGGCCAGATTTGAACTCAGAAAGATGAGTCTTCCTGACTACAGGCCGGGCGCTCTATCCACTGTGCCACCTAGCTGCCCTGCCTAGCTGCCTAAGCATAGTCCAGTGGAAAGAGTGCTATGTTTAGAGTCATAGTATGAGGACTGATATCCTGGTTCTGCTATTTAACACCTATGTAACCTTGGGCTAGTCATTTAACTGAAAAAAAAAAAACAAACAATAAAGCTAAGGCCAAATTCTCTCATCTGTAAAATGAAGAGATTCAACTATATAATCTTTAAGGGACCTGTCCAGCTCTACATCTCTGGTCTTATGAATCCTTCAGAGGGGAGAAATGGACCTACCTCCCAACACTTTCAAGTCTTATCTTGAAATGGTACTGGTGGAAGCCATCAGTTGTCATGGGTTAAATATAGATAGAATCTTTCTAGGAGCGGTCAATGGAGCAAGTGCCCTGCCCTTAACTCTATGAGGTTCTATCACAATGAAACTAGTCTCTGGCTTCCTCTTACTCTCCCCTTCAAGACCCTTCTATTTCCCCTATTTAAATCTTAGCATCTCTTCTCCTTGAGACTTTCTTTGTTGGTGATCCTGACCCTGAGAGTCCTTTGTTAAGCCACTCAGTGGTTAGAGTGTTGGACTTGGAATCAAGATGACTCGAGTTCAAATCCTGCCTGCAATACTTCCAAGCTGTGAGAACCTAAGCAAGTCATTTAAACCCCCGGGCCTGTCTCCTCATCTGTAAAATGGGGATAATAGCAGTGCCTACTTCACATGGTTTTGTGATGATCAAATGAGATAACATGTAAAGCTCTTTGCTAACTTTAAAGCACTAAGTAAATGTTAGCTATTGTTATTTTTAATTGTGGTGATTAACAAGAATTGAATCTTTAATTAGATGCTAGTTTAACATGCCTTATTTCCCAGTAATAAGGGACACTGAAAGATCAAAAAGCCAATTACTGAACCAAAGGAGTGAATCTCTAATGCTAAAATTTCTGGCACCATGTGAGGTAAGAGGAAAGATATGTTTTTGTGCAGGGGTTTTTACCTTTAAACTACATCTACCTGCCCTTAAAATTAGTCCTAAGACTGTAACTTGTATTTTTTCAGTTATTTCACAATGCCCTTCTACTTCTAGTTCCTCCTCCCTCACTGGCCCTCTGCCCAATCTCTAGTTATTGAAATCCTTTCCATCTTTCTAGACCCAAGTCCATAAAGTCTTTTTTGATCGCTCCTACCACGTCTCTTCCTCTGAATTCTTCTACTACCTGTACCACCACAAGTACTGATACTTTTCCTATATTAGTCATCTTTTCTACCCATTAGTTATATCTTCTCTCTCTAGCTAAATTATAAGTACTTTGAGGACAGAGAATATGTCTGCCTTAACTTGTTAGTATCTACTCTATTGCTTTGCCCATTGGAGGTGCTCAAGAAACATTTTGTTGGATGGATGGATGGATAGATGGATAATATGGTGCTTCAAAAAGGGTGCTAGATGATTGACGTCAGGAGATCTGAGTTTCCTAATCACTACCTCTATGACCTTGTACAAATCACTTCCCCTCTCTGGCCTTCAGTTTCCTCCTCTGTAAAATGGGGTGGGGTGGGGGTTGATCTGGATGACGTCTGAGGTCCCTTCCTGTTCTAATTCTACAATCCTATAAACCTGTATTTAGAATCATGAGTTTTTCTTGTCCAGTCTTCGGGGAAGGGGTGGGGGTAGGGATGGGAGAGGATAAGAAGGAAGCAGTCTGGGCATGCTTTAAAGCATAATATGACCATTTCTGGCCCAAGGCAATTGAGTTCCCTAAAGTGTGCAGGGATCTGGGAGGCTCTATATGTTGATACAGTGATTACCCTTTAGAGGCTTGGTTGTTCACTCTTACAGATGCAGCTGCCTTTGCCCCACCTCATTCCACCCCCCCCCCCAAAAAAAGCCAAACTTTCCTCTGTTTCTAAGCAACCTCCTTCATGATTTCGCTGAAGAAAGAAAGAAGAAAAGAAACCCAAGCTCCATTTTCAGAAATGTAGTCAGATGGCAACAATCCTGCTAATTTAACATGCAGATTATAGGGTCTCTACAGTGCATTAGTATAAACGCCTTCGGTCATGCCTTTTAAAAACCCTGCTTATTATTGCTGCCAAATAGATCATGTTTCTGTCCCTCCAGATTTTCCTCTAAGTACTTCGTGTCCTGTACACAAAAAAAGAGGCTAATTAAACAGTACACAGAGACTAGTCAGAGCATAGCCTTAAAGGTCAAAAGCACAGTGAGATCAAGAGGGATTTTATTGTTGTTGTTGTGGTTGTTTTTTTTAAGTTAAGCTTTTTCCTTAACAATGGTCTTTCTCAGATCTCATATATTCCTAATTCTTCTTGTTTAGGCTCCTTTGGCCCAGCCTGAATCTCCTACAGCTTCAGCAGGAGAGGATGTTCAGTCTCTGGCTGACTCCATGGACTCAGACCGAGATTCCATCTGTAGTAATTCCAATAGCAATAATGGGAAGAACGGGAAAGAAAAAGAGAAGGACAAACAGAGAAAGGAAAAGGACAAGAACAGGACCGATTCTGTGGCCAATAAGCTGGGGAGTCTCAGCAAAACCCTCGGAATCAAACTGAAGAAGAACATGGGAGGCCTTGGTGGGCTGGTCCATGGGAAAATGGGCCGAGCCAATTCAGGGAATGGGAAGAATGGCGATGGGACAGATAAAGTCAAGGAGAAGAAGTCCAAATCTCGAAAAGGCAGCAAGGAGGAGTCAGGCCAGTCAGCGAGCACATCCCCCTCAGAAAAGAACACCCCATCTCCCACCGACAAGGCAAGTGTGTCTCCCATTGAGAAAAACACCAAGACTCTCTCAGATAAGCAGTCAGACCCATGGAAGTATAGCACCGATGTGAAGCTAAGCCTTAACATCTTGAGAGCTGCCATGCAAGGCGAGCGTAAGTTCATCTTCGCTGGTCTCCTCCTGACCAGTCACCGGCATCAATTCCACGAGGAAATGATTGGTTACTACCTGACCAGTGCTCAGGAGCGCTTCAACGCAGAGCAGGAACAGAAGCGGAAAGAGGCAGAGAAGAAGGCCTCACTTGGTGGGTCCTCCTGCAGGAAACTGGAACAAGAGGCCTTTTCCAAGGAAAAACTGGAGTCGTCCCCTCAGGACAGGGCATCACCAGTCTTGCCTCAAAGCCATACAACTCAACTTGTTTTAAAATTTAAAGACCGTACCAGTCCCACCCCAGGGTCATTTTCTTCCCCTAGCAACAGCGCAAAGAGGAATGGCCCCACTCCCGTTTCCGCCCACTATAGCCATACTCCCCCAGTCCAGAGGCAAAGCGTGATCCATCTGCATGATGTCAACTCCAAACCGTCCAGCTTCCAGGATGATACCTACAAGCCAGTGGTTGGCACTCTCAAAACTTGTGCCACGTACCCCCAGCAGAATAGATCCCTGTCGTCACAGAGCTACAGCCCTGCCCGTATTGCGGGCATCCGCACAGTGAACACAGTGGAATCTTTGACCTATGCCCTGCCCACAGAACACAAGTCCCAGACATACACCAATGGCTTTAACACTGGTGACGTCAGAGACTGCTTAGAATACGCCGATGAGGAAGCACCACAGACGTGGTTGAACAATGATAAAAACAGAGGCCGAAGCACAGTTTGCCCCATCTATTCCATTCAGCAGAACCGTTGTAAGAAGGAGAACTGTTCCTTTTATGGTCGCCCAGAGACTGAAAATTATTGTTCCTACTGCTACAAAGAGGAGCTCAAGCGAAGGGAGAGAGAGACCAAAGGACACCGGCACTGAAGACTTCTGAGGCTCTTCCAAAACCAATTAGTCTCATCATTTTTTTTTTCTTACGATGGTGAAAGGTGGTGGACGACAGAGGAAAGCCCGTCCTTCCCAAAGGGAGTGACAGTCACTGTCAGGCTTGTGGCTTCCATTTGGGAAAAACACAGAAATCAGAGATGAATTTATCATAAAGAATTTATTTTCCATTTTGTCAGTGTCTTTTTTACACACCCTGGTCAGCTGAAAGGTTGTTTACCCTTTTTTTTTTGTCAGTGCTGTGTCTATGTGTGGTCAGAAATCACTAATGGTGCCTGAACTTATGCTGATGTCACTCAGGTAGTAGAAGGATAGAGGGAAAAGTCATAATATTGGAGATGTGATAAAGTGTTAGGAAAGCATCTGCCTCATACACGTTGAAGATCCAATAGCCATCAGGAGAATCTTTGTGTTCCTCAAGAAAATAAATAAATTCCACAGCCCTTTGTTTTGATAAGGGGATAACTTTTCATACTTTTTTTTAAAAACACGGTGACTGACATCTTCCACACTAGTTGATGTTTGTACGAATTCAATTAGTAATGCATTATGTAGAAACAAAATGTGAAGAGAAGGTCTGTGTCGGTAGCTCTGCTGGGTATGCTTGTTAGCCAGTTTAAACAGGGTTTTTTGCTTCCTCCTACTACCCTACTCGATTCTGTTGGGTGGGGAGGGGGCTAGAAAGATCTTTTAACTATTTCTGACATTATGATCATTGTCATTGACCTTTTAGGAATATAAGGCTTCATCTCATAAGCAAACCCTCTTATCATGTTCATCTGTCTAGAGGCGACATTTACACTGCCATCAAAAGTAGCCCAGTTAATCTAAAATGGGTACACTATAACCTACCTCACAGGGGTGTTGTGAGGTTTCTGTTCAAGTCTGTCAGCTGCTTGGAGATCCTCAGATGACAGGAGCTATTCAAGAGGGAAATAGGATGAAATTCCTGCCATTCACCACAAAGGTGGGTGGGATGTATAAAACTCAATGAACTCATCCTGGTACATGAGCTAAATGATACCAGTCCACTCAGATTTTTAATTTGACCACCTTTTTTTTTTTAATGGACTTTTGACTGTGGGCATGTGGAAAACTTTCGTAGCCAAGTGTGTGACAGATAGTAGGTTGGGGAGCCATTTTTGCTTAGACAAAGAAAACATACTGGTTGGCTTGTGAGCTCACTATGGAGACTGACTTTGAAACGTGAATGGTAACAGAGTTCCCTACCCCCATTGGAAGTAGAATTGAGTGGAATAGGGGATAAGGGAGAAATATTCCTCTCTGATTAATTCAGGCCAAAGCCAGAGTGTTCTGTGCTGAATTTATAGAACCAACATCAGATATTTTAGATCCTGTAACAGTTTTTGACCATAGGATGATGAGATCAAGGCCGAAACTCATTAAATTTTCCCTTTTCTTGTGTGGTGCCTCCCATAGGAAACATAAATTTCTCAAAAGTGTATCCTTAGCAACCCTCTTTTGTACAGCAATACCCATTGTCCTTTCATGGGTTACCTCTAGTGATGACAGCTGTTAGCCAAGGGAATGGATAACATCAAAACTTACCATTCCAATCAAATATTAGAACTTGTTTGTTTCTGAGGAATAGAAACAAGGGACTGAAACCTCAATGACAAAAGAAAAATCTAAAGTACTCTTAGAGCCTTAGAATAGCGTTTGATTCCTCCTTTACAACTGCTTCCGTGTGAGGTCATGACAATGTCAAGCCTCAGAAAAAAAAATGACAGGTAGAGCTGTCTCTTAATTTGAGCCAACTGCTTCACATCTGGAGAAGATGCTAAGAAGGAACACTAACAGCAAAAAACAAAAACAAAAACCGAAAAAAAGCGATACTTTTTTTACTTGTTTTAAGTATTACAATAGAGTAATTCCTGTGAGTAATTAATTTTTTTATTCTGCGGCATGTGAGGTTTTCTGCAAGTTACTGGAGTTTTACATGAACAATTCCTTGAGTCAAAATTCTTTAGTAAATAGAAAAAAAAAAACTTTACTGGAAATTTTTTGAAAATTTTAATTTTCATGCTGAACAATACTTTGAATGTGTAACAATTAATAATGCATATGTTTCTCCTGTTACAGTTTTTGTTACTCAAAAGAAGAAAAAAAAAGATTTTTTTCTTTCTTTTTTAAACTCTGGTATAAGGGTTTTCCAGCAGCTATTTGGATTTATCTCATCTGTTCAGGCCAGAACTGTCGCTTTGTGACCCAAGTGTACTGTGTTGAGGAAAATGGTTGCTTCATTTGTAGAATCCAGACATAGACACAGATAAACGAACATATGGCTGCTCCTTCTAACAAGATTAAACACAAATTCGACAGCTAACCTTAATGATGCTCGAATACACATCCAGAAATGGATAGGAGCCTCACAGGCACCCTGGGGCCTCAAGAGCATAAAACAAAGTTGATGTTTGTTTCTTATTTTCTAATTTTACAGTCCTTCTGCCTGTCAAATTTTTCAAAGACAAAACTTGCTATGCAAATGTTTTACCTTTCTCATGCTCTCTGCCTGGTTTAAACAAATATAGAATCCCCTCTTCCCTGCCCCCACCACCTCAAAAAAAAAAAAAGGTCCATTGTAATACAGGAAATTCTAAATTTATTCAGAGCAATTAATTCTGTCACTTCTAATAGAATGTGGCAGCCTAGTCTTTTCCCTCGAAATTAAAAATAAATCTTACCCCTACCCCACTGCCATCTTTGATGTATTGAAAGAGAGTCCATCAAGGGTTTTTTTTTTTTAACTACTTTGGAAAGAGTTCTAAATCTACCCCCTAGCTAAGGTTTTAGACATGTCTCACCACAAAGACATTCTGTGTCCTAGACAATATGGCCTGGTCAAGCCAGCATACTGACTATGCTTGGTGTAGGCCCTGATGGCACTGATCAAGCCCAGACATTGTGCCTGGCACTTAATTAAAGCTTGTTGATTGAGTCGCCCATTTCACAACATAAAATAATTGCATCCTCTATCCTTTTTCTTGACAGCCATCCTTCCAACAGTATTTGCAAAAGAAAAAAGAAAAAACTTATTTTTATATTATAATTTAATAATCCTGGACACCAATATGTTGCATGCTGCATAAAAGACAGAATTAGGCTAGGTCCCTGGCCAGAGGTCTTTCTGACTAAATTATGATATCATGCTGAATGTGAACCAGTAAAAAAAAATAGTTTATTGCTACAAAATGCATTTTTAGAATGCATAATCATTTTTTTTTAGAAAAGTGCCAGTGGAGTATGGTGGAAAGATTATTGACTTGGGAGTCAGGAGACCTGGGTTTGAGTTCTGACTATCTGTGCGACACCGGGCAAGTCAGTAAGCTTTCTGGCCCTGGTTTCCTCATCAGCCAAAATGAGGGAGTGGGACTAGATGATGAGAACTCTAAGATTCTATGATTTATATTTACTTTTGGAAGCAAAAAAGGAGATAACAAAGAGGATGACAAATAGTAAGTGAATATTTTTCCCTAGAAAGATAGTAAGCCTCATTAGGGGGAAGAGCCCTTTCTCCCGAGGAACGGCCATAATTAGGTGATCAAAGCCCCAGCCCAGGGAGCAAATGATTGTAGGTGGTCCCCTTTCACTTTGGTCCGCCTGGGTGGTTTTAACTCTTTATCTGGTGTCCTTACTGATGTAACAGCAAGATTCAAAGAGGCTCACCAGATATTCATAAAACACAATGGAGGTCTTTTCAGTAATTTGCTTAACATTTATTTGCACACTTATTACCTGTGTATATGATTAAAAAAAAAGAAAGGTCTATTGTTAAAGGAAGGTGTTTGTATTCTGTTTGTAGATTTCAGGCTGTATTATGTTGATATTTTACAAGCCAAGTTTAAATTGTAATATAGAAATTATTTTTATATTATTTTCAAAATATGCCACAGAGCAATATTTTGCGCCTTTATTATAAACAGGGTTGTCACATTAATGGGGTGACTTGAGAATTGTTATGTAGACATTTAACCAGGAGAAGAGAGCTATACAGTGTTCTCTAGAGTTCTGAATGCTATTTTTGTGTGTGTCCTGAATTATCTTTTGAGAGGTGGAACGTGCAAATGTCTTTCATTGAAAAGCTTGATTTTTTTTTTCAGTTGGTGAAGTTTTGTCCCTTACTTTTCCCTTGTAACAAGCAGCTTCAGAATCCTTAAATTATTGTGGAGTTTTTGTTACCTAAATAAATGTTCCTTCCCAGATGGCTTAACTGGGATTCAGAGCAATTTGAATCCATACATGTGATTCTAAAAGTGGATTTACTAACTATTTGCAATGACTTTCGGTCAGAAATGATGTGAATTTTTAAGTGCACCCTTTCCTCTCCCTGCCCCCCCCAAATATTTGGGGAAAGAAATCATGGTAGGGGGTTGAATTCTTAACCTTCCCTTACTTCGTCTAAGACTCTTGGGAAAATGGCTATTCAGCCACACAACCTGGAAACCTGACTTGTTCTAAAATCTCATTTAGGATTCATAAACATACTTCACTAAAATCAAATGGGCCCATAAAATATATATTTCATGTGATTAGGCAACTAAAAAGGCTTTTGCATAGTCAACAGTATGTAAACTACAAGGAAAAAATATCCCATCTATTCTTATGGAAAGTTGGGAAACTGTCACATTTGTGTGTTAATATCCAGAGGGAAAGATGTGACTGTATTGCGTGTATTTGCATCTTTATCTATGTCTTGTTTTATTTTTTTTATTTTTTTCTGCTGTGGTCCATGTAGATTATTTTCATAGAAACTTTATGATACTACAAGTAATTGAAGGGGAAATAAGAGCAGCCTCCCAAATATAGAGAACCCCATCTTAGCCAACCCAAATATCTATTATCTTAACCCTTGTCATTATTTCTTGCCCAAGTATTTGGTGTTTCTTCTTTTATGGGAAGTTGGACTTGTTGAAAAATGAGCATGTAGTCCCAAGTTACAGAATCTATATATATTCTGAGGACATCTAAATGATTGGTGTACATTCGCACTGTGGAAGGTCCAAGGCAGTTAGCAGCCAGCCAGTTCCAAACAGCCTTAAAGTTGTGACTCCCTGGGGACTGGAAGTCACTTAATAAGATACAGCCTCAGTCCCCACCTCCTCCCATAATCGTGGCTGTAAATACTTTTAGTCACCCCACTTATGTGTTGTTCTTCTGGCTTCTGTTCTGTCTCCTGCTGAAATGCTTTGGGGGTATCATAGACAAGTGTAACCCTTCTAGAAAGTTATGCTTTCCCAGTACACATAAGCTAGGAAAGGGAGCACAAACAAATAGGGCATCTGGGTCAAGGCCCCCCCCCCATAACCCTGGCCAAGTCTCAGTCAAGAACGTTTACCAGCATGTCCATAAGCAGTGGGAGAAGGGGGCTGTCCTCCTGCAAAAATTTAGAACATCAGTTGTTCCAGATGTGTAGCCAGACATTGAGTTTTTTTGGCAAGCCCTCATCTCCAGAAAGCCACATCCCGTACTGGGGAGAGATGTTTCATCAGTCAGTGATGCTCTGCTTTCAGAAGGAGTTTCAGAATGGTCAACAGCAGCCTGTAGAAAATCAGTATCAAATCATTCCTGAAAACTTAAGGCTAGATGCAGCCACTCTTGCTCGGGCTTCCTCAATATCCCATCCTCCTCTCCTATTTTGTCTGGAGTATACAGGGGGATGCAGCCGAGTGCTGCCCTAAGCCCACTCAGGAGCAACTGATCCCTGTTGGCCTTTCCTCTCTTTATTAGCATCATGATAATGCTTTCAGTCATCAAGGCCGAAACAAATGCTTCCAGTTGCTGGAGCTATTCAAAAGCTACTGCCCCTGTACAATGCCAGGCACTCAGCTTTTCACTTTCTCTTGCAAAAATAATTGGGAGAAATTGTCTATTTTTTTTTTTTATTTTGCTGTCTGCTTCATCCATATAAAAACATGAACCATAAATCTGTCTATATGGAAGCCGTGCATTATGTTGATAATGTCACCATTTTTTTTTATTCCCTCTGGGGAGAGTGCCTCAAGGAACTTTACAAATATACCTGCTGTGAACAATAAAGCTCATTTCATTCTGCAAAAGCCAAGGAATACAAATAAGATTTCAACCCAGTTTTACACTGTCTCTCCAAGACACCAGCTAACTTAGTAGGGGGGAAAATCAGTCAATCCAATTATTTCAGGATGTCAACACAGTTTTTAAGTTGTTCAAAAAGGAATGAAAGTAGAATCCATCATATTGTAGCCCTTAAAATGCCTGAAAAAGGGAATTTCATCCTTGCTCCCATCCATAGAGTGTACTGCTATCACTAAAAGTGGGGAACTTAAATCAGGCAAACTAGTTGTATTGCCCCACCTCCCACCTGCCTCCTTACACCTAGTCATTTTCTAGGCTATGGTACTTGACTGTCATAGATAACTAACAGGTACAGCAATATAAACATGGAAGCATTGAGTGGATGATGGGGTCAATATTTGTACTTTGCCCTAATAAACCTCTCCATAAATGCCAATTGCTCAGCTGTCTGCCTTAGAGGTCCAAAGTTAAAGCTGAGAATGACTAAGTAACTATACCAATGGAACCCACTGCTACTTATGAGTCAATCTTCCTTGTGATTCTCTTTCCCCTCTCCTGTTTTCTCTTCTATCCTTTCCCTCCCCTTCTCCCCTCCCTTTGTTTTCCCATTCTTCCTTCCTTCCTTTCTTTCTTTTCTTTCTTTCTTTTTTCTTTTCTTTCTTTCTTCTCCTCTTTCTTTTCTTCTTCTTATTCTTCTCTCTCTCTCTCTTTCTTCCTCCCTCCCCCTCCCCTCTTCTCCTTCCTTCATCTCACCTCCTCTCTTTTCGTCCCCAGTAACCTCTGCTCTAGAAAAGGTATAGGATTGAAGGAGGATATGAGCAAGCTGGAAAGGACCTTAGGAAACATCAAGCCCAATTCTTCACTTTACAGATGAAGAAATCAAATTGGTTAAGTGACTTGACCAGGGTCACAAAATTCTAGTGGCAGAGCCCAGGTTTCTTGATTCCTGGTTTGAGGCTTTTTACACAGCTCCACTTTGCCTCTCCGTTCATTATAACCAAATTTTTTTTAAATACTCATAGATTTAGTCTGTTGCTTTTGTGAGCCATTCTCCAAGGGGAAAGGAGGGGAGGGGAAGGAAAGAAGCATTTGTGTAGTGCTTGCTATGTGTCAGACACTGTACTACATTCTTTTTACAACCATCTCATTTAATCCAAGGAACCAATCCCCAAAGGGAGTTGTCCCAAAAGGTTCAAAGGGCAAACCTGAAGGGCTGCTAGCAGCCCTAGATGTTGGGACTGTTGTATTTCAGCCCTTTTGGATGGGTTGCAAAATCATGCATTTCTCCAAGCAAACAGGAAATTTTGTTTTCTGATTTTGCTTGGGTTTTTGTTTTTTGGGTTATTTGGACGGGAGGGTTAATAGGAAAAGGAAGCTGCCAGGTAAATGAACACCAAAATAAACATCTTTGAGGCCCCAAATCTGGCTGATTTTTCACTTTTTAACTGGTGGTTATGGCATCTAGCAGACACAGCCTTATCAACCTGGACTCTGCAGCTTAAATCTCAGTAAGGAAGAAGCTCCAGAGAGAGACAAGGCAGGCTCTTGTCTCATGGCTTCCAATTTGCAATCCCTACCCTTCTCCACCTTTTAAAGCCTTCTCATGTGATGACCAACAATGTATTCCCACAGTGCCCAGCTTCTCTCCCAGAGATTATCTATTTTGCTGTGAAACCCTTTATAAAATCTATCTGCTGACACTTTCTTTTCTGAATACTTTGGCTAAGTTTTGTCTTTTTTAAGGGTTGATGGCAAAATACTGTTAATATTTTGTAGGGTCTTGGGATGGAATAGGGCACAATCCAAAGCCTTCCCAACTGTCTTCAATCTCTGGCCTTGATTCCATTGATCACATTTTTAAAAGACATAAATCAGTGGCACCTCTGGACTTTGACTTGACCAGAGTTTTTTCTAGTGTCCAATTGTCTGTGACTTAAACCAAAACACAAAGCATTAGGTTTTCTGAAACATGTACCCAAGGGCATGTAACCTGTTTCTTAAATACCTTAAATTGAAGATTTACCTTTTATTGCCAAATTGATTGGCTGTGAGCCTATTCCCTTTACTTATTCACAAGAGAACTTTTGCTGAGGAAGTTACACTTCTCTCTTCCACCCCCACATCATGTAACCTTCCATCAACTAACCGTTTGAGGATGCCCATTGATGTTTCTTTGGTTGAAGGATCCTGTATATTTGGGTAATGAAATTGGAGCAACTTAAGCATGATTAGGACTATGGGGGCAGGGGGAGAAGAAAGAGCTGTTTCCAATAAATGATGCCCAAAGCTAGTATGTGGAAGTGAGAAAAGGTAGGAACTGCAAATAAGGCTTAAGAAAACCAATACATATACCAACAAAGAGCATCCAAAGTACCCACTGATAGAGATAAAATGCCTCTTCTCAGTTCATGGGTCCCTAGCTAGATGGTAGGTTACGGGGTTTTCTTAGATATACAAATAAATCAAATATTAGAACAATGAGAATTAAACTTGCCTGACTCTATAGGAGAATTAAACTTTTTAGTAACCAAACCATCCCCATCTGGCCCTTTTCAGAGCTGAGCCTAGTTTATTATTACCTTTGATCAGTTTCTAGCAGATCATTCTACTAAGGCAAATTGATGTGACCATAAGAAATGAAGAAAAGCTTTTTTTAAAGCCACAGTGACTTTCTGAGTTACCCTGTGTTCAACATGTCCATTTAAATGTGTGTTCAGCCTGTGTGGAAATGAGTGAATAGTACATTTTTTTCCCCTTTGTGGTTTGATTAACTGATTACCATCAGTTTTTGGGTGAAACAATACTGTTTTCTCATGTGTTTAGTTTCCCACCATTTCTTACTTGATGGGAGTGAATCAACGAGACCATCAATGTTAAAAAATGGGTCTGAATTCTGTTGCTTTGAACAAAATGCAAGTGATTAAGAACTTTTTTCTACATGTGATTGTCATCCAGATTAAAGTCCAATGTTATTTTCAATCTGATCCATTCTTGGACAAAGAAAGACATGTAAGAGCTGTTTTTAGCAGTTGGGTTGTTACTTTGTAAAGTATTAAAGCACTAAAACCAATTTTTGCAATATGTAGTAAATCTTGCTTTCGTTTTGGAAAACTTCCAGTTATGACTGTCGCACTTTTTATAGCAGAACTGTATATTTAATTTCTTTCTTTTATGAAAGATTACTTCAAGTAAATGATAGCTCTGTAATCTGTGTGACCCAGCTTCTCCATCATTTGAAACAGAGAGAAGCTATAATGCCTATTCAATAAAATTAACTTATTTGTAAAGTAGCCATGTGTGAATTTTTTTGCACACTCATGGGTCAATCAGTAACAGTACCTTGCCTTTAACAAAGGGCTTTCATGGACCAGCTCATTTGATTCTAACACCAATCCTGAGAGAGAAGGAATGAGAAAGATACTGCGACATTTAAAAAGTTCAAGAGACACAGTTTCTGGGTAATTAATCCTTTTATTAATTATGCTAACATTTTATTAATAAAAGGGTCAGTGACACTCTCAAATGCCAAAGGCCAGTCATGGTGGTGGGTTCACAGTTTATATGCCCTTGGAAGAGTGGGTGTTCCTTAGGGTGGCAATCAACTCTGACTAGTTAACAATCAGAGAGAATGAATATTACAATGAGAGGTGGGGCTTCAAATGAAGGGCTGGGGAGGGAGGAGGGAATGTAACTTTAAGTCATTTACTTCTAAATTGTCCAGCCCTTGGGCAATATAACTAAAGAATTTATCCTCATCCAAACCTGTGCAGAAAATAATGGGCTTCCCTACCTTAGATTAAATTCCTTATAAGGTTGGGTGGAGTCTGAACAAGATTGAGGAGAGAGTTGATTCAATCTCATTATCAGTAATGTCCTGTGAGAGACTGAACTTTGAGGACTTTAAGAAAAAAGGGGAGAACTCTGGATCTCCCCAAATTAATGGTTATTAATAATAATTTCTCTCAATACAACTTAAGAGACTTGCATTCATACAGCCAGTAATTTCAGAGCATGGGATCAAACCTAGGTCTTCTGACTCCTGGTCCAGAAATTCCAACTACACCACAGTTCTGGGATCTCAGAGGCTGCTCCGAGGATCATTGAACCTCAGGGGTTATTTAAGGCAATCCCCTACATTTTACAGGTGAGGAATCCGAGGCCTGGTGTGACTTGCATAAGTACACTTGTTGTTCAGTCATTTCAGTTGTGTCCAACTCTGGATTTTCTTGGCAAAGATACCGGAGAGGTTTGCCATTTCCTTCTCCAGCTCATTTTACAGATGAGGAAACTGAGGCAAACAGGGTTAAGTGACTTGCCCAAGTGACATCCCACATAGTTAGTACGTACCCAAGGCTGGATTTGGACTCATGAAGATAAGTCTCCCTCACTTCAAGCCTGGCACTCTATCAACTGTGCCACTTTGCTGCCCCATATAAGTAAAGATTAGAGCCAGGATTTGAACTTGGATCTCCTCATTCCAGAACCAGTGGTCTTTAATCCAATTGTCCTCACTAGAAAACAACTGACCTGGGAGGAAAAGGACTCCTTCAGGAAGGTGGATTAGTTAGCAAGAGTGGGAAATAATGCCAATGAAGAGAGAGGAAGCAATTTGAACATAAATAGTAAACATTTATCCTATAGTAGGAAAGTCCTCTGGCAATCCCATTTATAAGTATCTGAATGAAAACTGCAGTGACTTCACCAGCGATCCTCTTGTCAATAGAGGAAGGGAATAAACATTTATTAAGCCCCAACCATATGCCAGATACTATGTAAAGAGCATTACAAATATTATCTCATTTGAACCTCACAACAATCCTGTGAGTTAAGTGCTACTATTGTTATCCCCATTTTATAGTTGAGGAAACTGAGACAGAGGTGAAGTGATTTGTCCAGGATCATACAGCTAATAAATGTCTGAGGCTGGATTTGAACTGTGATCTGCCTGACATCACCTAGCTGATCACAAGGCTGAGATAATCACTGTATTTCCACATGACAGTCTTAAGTTTTCATGGTCCACTGTGAAGAACACACAGTGTATTGGAAAGTGGAAATCGGAGAAGGGGGCTTTGTTGAGGTGACCAAAGAGGGGAACTTTGTGTGTTTAAAGGCAATTACCACCTGACATCCCCTGGTCACTTTCCTAAGTTAGTGCTAGGGAATTTCCAGTGAATGGGAGATGCATTAACTCCTTTAGGGGTACGGAAACAAAGTTGACCACAAAATGGGACTAGCGACTCAAATGAGGAGAGAATTCTTTCAGTGCGCTCTCCATAGCACTCTTCAGAGCACTGCCTTTAATGTGAATATTGTGCGTAGGTCTGAAGGGTGGGTTTTCTGCTTTTTTGTCCAAATGTTCTATTATGTTACAAAATATTAATTTTTTTTTTCCTGGATTCTTTCATGGCAGGACTTGAAAGACTCCTTTCAGAGGAGGCTGCTAAGAGTACAGAAGGCCCAGTGTAACTGCCAATTTAAATGTGAATTATTGCATTTAGAATTTTGCATTGTGCTTAGGAGAAGGTGGGTTGTAGCAGAAAGAGTACTGGCCTGGGAGTCCCAAAATCTAGGTTCTCATCCCAGGTCTGCCACCAAATGGCTATGTGGCCATAGAAACATCGCCTAACTCTGGGCCTCCTTCCCTTAACTGTAAAATTGGTAATCTTAGGCCTGGAATTTCCACCCTGGAGTCTGCATTGTTCTGATTAGTGAGTATCTCACATGACCCACAGTATCCAACCAGCCTCAGCCACACCTCACTTTACCCCACAACTGCTATAGGACATGCCCCTCCCTTCCCCCACCCCTAACCCCCACCTTTGGAACCAAAATCAAATCAATATTGCCATTTCTTCTGGAAAGGGTGTGTCAATCCACCCCACTATGGCTCCAATCACTACCCTTGTGACTTTCCAAATGAGAACACCACTCCCTGGCCACCACTTCCCTCTATATGTTGTCTCTCCCATTAGAATATAAGCTTTTGAGGACAGTATTTTGAGGGAGTATCTCACTTTTGTATTTCTGTCCACAGGGGCTTATTAAATGGATTTTTCATTCTTTCATTCATTCAAGAGGACAAAGATAGTTGATCTTGATTTCTAAGGTCCTTCTCTGGTCCAAAATTCTTTGTATAAACTGGAGAATACTGATATGCCCCTTCCCTGATTATCAGACTGGAAGCTCTTCTTGGAAAGTAGAAGCCATATTTTCTTAGTGAACAGAAAAGATCACTAAGAATGATATCCTCAGCATGCACCAAACTTGAAACCTTAAAAGGAAGGAAGGAAACAAAAGCATTTATTAAGATTTGATTCCATGACCTCTAAGGTCCCTTCCACCCCAAACAGTTCTTAAGTGACCAGTGGACAGTGGGAGCAGCCTTTTTAAAAACCTGAGTTCCCAAAGAAGGCGAAAGATAAGATCTTACCCCTTGCCTACACCCCCTCATGTAAATCTATAGAACACTGCTCTCCACAGGTTTATGACATGTCTGGCTCCCAAACTATGAATTAGATAATTGGGTTGATTGAAATTTAAATTAAGAACAGGGAAAGGGCTTGCTAGGAAAGAGGAGTGTACAATGGAAATCACTTTTATTATCATTGTGATATCAAATGGGATCCCAGATGGAAAAAGTGAAGGGCAATTGGAAAGGACAAAGGAAAAATAATCTACAAAGGGGAAATGACATAATGAAATACCAGTTCATTAAAGAAGGTACAAGGAATTGATTCAGTTTATGACTATTTCATTCATAAAAAAAGAAATTTCTTCATGGAAGACAAGGAGTGGAATAGTATGGGATTATGGGGAAATTACTGGATTGGGGGCAGTGAATCTGTTTGAATACTATCTCTGTCACTTCCTTTATGACCTTGGACACATATCCTCCTATTCACCTCTTTGGGCCTGGGGTTTGGATTAGGTGATCTGCAAAGTTCATTCTAATTCCAGGTTGAAGAGTTGGGATATGAATCTGTGACAGTAAGAAACTTCTAAGTTTTTGCTCTGGTATCAGATTCCCAGGGGTGTCAAACATCTTGCCTTTTAGAAGATAGAACTTTTTTTCTTATCCTTTCCTGGAAAGATAAAAGACTGGGGGAGACTTACTTTGCTAACATGCATAAGATTCAGAATTATGTGAAGAGAACTTCTTATCTTGTTACAATATTATGAAAATAGTTCTTCTCTGGACTGAGTCTACAATTGATGAATCAGTCCAAGTTCTTGGTTCAGAAGTGGGCCTAAATAGGGAGAAAAGCAAATTGTTTCAGTGAAGGAAAAAAAAACCCAACATCCTACTTGAATTAAGAGGCTTTCTCTGTGAGCACTTCAGTTGCTTTCTTAGGAAATGGATGTTTCATAATAAGGGTTGCAACAGTTTCCAAAACCAGTTCCAGAAAAGGTGGCTGAAATACATGTCAGTGAAATATTTCTGCAATTTTCTCCCCCAGAGAATCTCATGGTATTATTTAATGCTTTATTAATCAATTCTTTTCAAATAGGTCTTTCAGGGCTATAGACTGAGCTTCCCAAGATCTATGGGAGATGTGGATGTAAGGAGTGAAGGGTAGGGAGCAAAAACTTGCTGCTGTATTTATTGTTATTATATATCCCCCTTTTCACAGATATTTTCCTATGGTGATGGAAGAGTCAAAACTGTATTAAACCAGTTCAAACCAATTAAAACTAGTTCAAACAAATTCTGACCAGTTTAAACTGGTTGTGACCAGTTAAAACTAGTCTAAACTAGTTCAAACCAACCTATTTAAACTAGTCTAAAATGAAACCACTTCAAACAGGTTTTGACCAATTTAAACCAATTCTGACCAATTCGACCTGGTTCAACCAGTCTAAACTCATTAAAACTGGTTCTGACCAGTTCAAACCTGTTCAAACCAGTTTAAACCTGTGATGCTACAGTATTACAAGAAAATGTTTCAAGGGCAAGGACCAGCTCATGTTCTACCATACCATGTCTTCTCCGTTTCCTCCAGCTACAAATAATCCCCACCTGTATGGTTTGACCTCATATCTCTCCATTTGCTGCCTCTTACACTGTGGAATAACAGGGGGAAGCTCTCAGCCTGATTTGCAGCATATAGAGTTGCCAAGGGTACTCAAGGGTTAAATTAACCTGCCCAAGGTCACACAGCCAGTAGTCAGAGGCAGGACTTGAACACTGTTCTTTATTTTTTTTTTGAGGGGGGGAATTTATTGAGTATTTTTCCCCAGATACATGTAAAAACAATTTTTAACGTTAGTTTTTAAAACTTTGAGTTCCAAATTCTCTCCCTTCCTTCCTCCCACCCCTCCCCCGCCATTGACAAGGCAAGCAATTCAGTATAGGTTACACATGTGTAGTCATACAAAACATTTCCATATTAGTCATGTTGTGAAAGAAAACATAGATTACCTCCCCCAAAAAAAACCTCAAGAAAAATAAATAAAGTTTTAAAAGGATGCTTCAATCTGTATTCAAACACCATCAGTTCTTTCTATGGGGATGAATAGCATTTTTCATCACAAGTCCTTCAGAGCTTTCTTGGATCATTGTACTGCTGAAAATAACTAAGTCATTCACAGCTGATCATCTTACAATATTGCTGTAACTTTGTACATAGTACATTTCACTTTTCATCAGTTCATGTAAGTACTGGTTTTTCTGAGAGCATCCTGCTCATCATTTCCCTATAGCATAATAGTATTCCATCATAATCACAAACCACAATTTGTTCAGCCATTCCACAATTTCAATTCTTTGCCATCAGAAGAGAGCTGCTATAAATATTTTTTGTATGTATAGGTCATTTTTCTTTCTGTTTTTTATCTCTTTTGGGATACAGACCTAGTAGTGGTATTGCTAGGTCAAAGGGTACACATGGTTTTATAGCCCTTTGGTCATAGTTCCAAACTGCTCTGCAGAATGGTTGAATCAATTCACAACTCCACCAACAATAAATTAATGTCTCACTTTTCCCACATCCCTTCCAACATTTGTCATTTTCCTTTTCTGTCCTATTTGCCAATCTAATAGGTATGAGGTAGTACCTCAGAATTGTTTTAATTTTCATTTCTCCAATCAATAGGGAGTTAGAGCATTTTTTCATATGGCTATAGATACTTTTAATTACTTCATCTGAAAACTGTTCATATCTTTTGATCATTTATCAATTGGGGAATGTCTCTTACTTTTATAAATTTTATAAATTCAGTTCTCTGTGTGTTTGAGAAATGAAGCCTTTATCAGAGAAACTTGTTTCAAAATTTTTTTCATGGTTACTATTGCTAACTGTATTTCCCTCTGTCTTATCCCTCCTACCCACATTTATTTCTATTCTGTCTCTCTCTCTCTCCTTTCACCCTGTCCCTTCTCAAGTTTGCTTCTGACTCCCTCCTCCCCCAATATGCCCTTCCTTCTATCACCCCCACTTATCTTCTCCCCTTCTTCTCCTACATTCCTGTAGGTTAAGATAGATTTCTATACCCAATTAAGAGTGTATGCTATTCCTTCTTTGAACCAATTCCAATGAGAGTAAGGTTCACTCACTGTCTCTCACCTCCCCGCTCTTTCCCTTTATTGTAAAAGCTTTTTCTTGCCTCTTTTATGTGAGACAATTTATCCCATTCCACCTCTCCTTTTCCCACCCTCCCGGTACATTCCTCTGTTACGTCTTAATTTTATTTTTTTAGATATCATCCCTTCATATTCAACTCACACCTGTGCCTCTCTCTATATATACTCCTTCCAAATGCTCTAAAAACGAGAAAGTTCTTATCAGTGCAAGTATCATCTTCTCATGTAGGAATGTAAACAGTTTAAACTTATTAAGTCCCTTATGATTTTCCTTTCCTGTTGATCTTTTTACACTTCTCTTGAGTCTTGTATTCAAAGTCAGATTTTCTATTCAGCTCTAGTCTTCTCATCAAGAATGCTTGAAAGTTCTCTACTTCATTGAATGTCCATATGGGATCTGAAGGACGCTGAAGGATCATTATAATCAGTTTTGCTGGACAGATAATTCTTGGTTGTAATTCTAGCTCCTTTGCCCTCTAGAATATGATATTCCAAGCCCTTCGGTCTTTTAATGTAGAAACTGCTAAATCTTGTATTATACCGATTGTAACTCCACAATACTTGATTTTTTTTTCTTTCTGGCTGCTTGCTATATTCTCTCCTTGACTTGGGAATTTGGAATTTGGGTATAATATTCCTGAGAGTTTTCATTTTGGGATATCTTTCGGGAGGTAATTGGTGGATTCTTTTGATTTCTATTTACCCTCTGGTTCTAGAATATCAAGGCAGTCTTCCTTGATAATTTCTTGAAAGGTGAAGTCTAAGCTCTTCTTTTGATCATGACTTTCAGGTAGTAGAGTAATTTTTAAACGATCTCTCCAGGATGTATTGTCTAGGTCAGTTGTTTTTCTGGAGATATTTCATATTGTATTCTATTTTTTTCATTCTTTTGGTTTTATTTTATTGTTTCTTGATTTCTCATAAAGTCATTATTTGCTCCATTCTAATTTTTATTATTATTTTTTATTATTTTTTTTTTTAGGCAATTGGGGTTAAGTGATTTGCCCAGGGTCACACAACTAGTAAGTGTCAAGTGATTGTTCTGAGACCAGATTTGAACTCAGGTCTTCCTGATTTCAGGGCCGGTGCTCTATCCACTGAGCCACCTAACTGCCCCCATTTTATTTTTTTTTACTTTTTTTTTCCATTCTAATTTGTAAGGAATTATTTTTTTTCAGTGAGCTTTTTTGTACCTCCTTTTCCATTTGGCCAATTCTGCTTTTCAAGGTATTCTTCTCCTCATTGGCTTTTTGTACTTCCTTTACCATTTAGCCTAGTCTGTTTTTTTGAGGTGTTATTTTCTTCAGATTTTTTGTGTCCCCTTTAACCAAGATGCTGACTCATTTTTCATGATTTTCTTGTATCACTCTCATTTCTGTTCCCAATTTTTCTCTACTTCTTTTATTTTCAAAATCATTTTTGAACTCTTCCATGGCCTGAGACCAATTCATGTTTTTCTTGGAGGCTTTGAATGTAAGAGCTTTGACTTTGTTGTCTTCTTCTGAGTGTATGTTTTGATTTACCTGGTCACCATAGCAACTTTCTATGGTCAGAATTTTTTCTATTGTTTTCTCATTTTTCTAGTCTCTTGAGTTTTAACTCTTTGCTAAAGTGGGGGCTCTGCTTCTGGGGTAGAGAGTGTACTGTCCCAACTTCAAGGATTTTGTGTAGTTGTTTTCAGAAATACTTCTAGGGACCTGTAAGCTTTCAGTTCTTCCAAGGTGGTATGATCTAAGGAGAGGTATGTTTACTACTCTTCTGGCCTGTGCTCTGGTCTATGAATGACCACAAGCACTCTTTTCTGCTCTGGAACGTGGTGAGGGTACCTGCTTCACTGCCACTGCAAGCTCCGGCATACTTGTGCTCCTCCTTGCCCTGAGACTGCCACCTAGGACTGTGATCCAGAAGTGAGCAACAGAGGCCTGCCTCAGTGCTAACAAAGAGACCCCTGCAATTTCCTTCTGACTAATTATTTGAGCCCCTTGCCATCTGTTGGCTGAGAGCTCTGGAAGCAGCCGTGGCTGCTGCTGATTCAGGGGCTCTCAAGGCTGCTCCTGGTTTGCCGGCACTGGGTCTGTGTTGGCATGGCCTGTGCTAGACTGAGCTCCACTCTCACCCAGGTGCAACAGACCTTTCTTGCTAAATTTCTAAGTTGCCTTTGGCTGGAAAATTATTTCACCTCCTCCTTTTGTGGGTTCTGCTGCTCCAGGAATTTTTATTGCATTATTTAAAGGTGTTCAGAGGGGTTTTGGGGAGGGCTCAGGCAAGTCGCTGCCTTTTCTCCACTATCTTGGCTCCACCCCTACCCACCCCTACTGTTCTTTCTTGACTGAAGCTAGCTGTCTTTCTACTGTCATGCTACCTCTTTTCCTTCCTCGTACTGATCATGTTATAACTGCAGGGCAAGAACTATATCATCTTTCATTTTTGCATCCATTAAATCCATTATACCACATTGTACCCAATAAGAGCTTAATAAATGCTTGTTCCATTGAATTTCTACTGTTGTGCCATTCTCTGGGTGGAACATGTGGTACATTGTCTATTACACATTTAAGAGCTGTGAGATCTTGTTCACAGAACATCATGTTAATGTACACACTAAGACGGACTCTCCTCCTGGGCATTACTCACACTGAGTAATACAGTTAGATCATCACAATGGGGCTCCATAAAGTTGATGTCGATGCAGAACACTATTAACATGTGTCTGCAAGCAATCGCTTAGGGAGTAAACAGTCATGCCACTTTTTGTCTTACCCTCCTGGGCAATTCATAGGTATGTTTAGTTACTTAACTCCTGCCTAGAGTACGACGTAATAGCCAAGGCCAGAAATTCAGATTGGGTCTATTTCATTTCCTTTCTATCAGATTCCATATTTTTGCTTAGTTAATTGCCAGGACTGATCTAGCCAGGGCACAGTGAGTTGAATTGTTAAACCAAAGGCAGTTCACTTTTTCAAATAAGCCTTAGAATAAGGATCCAACTACATAACAACTTCTAGTTTGGCTGTAACCCAGTTCCTTATTCATGCCATGACTGATGAAGTGTGACTAAGAGGTAATGAGAATTTTTTTTTTTGTAAATAGTATTTTTTTTCCAATTACATGTAAAGATAGTTCTCAACATTCATTTTTATAAGATTTTGAGTTTCAAATTTTTTCTCCCTCCCTTCCTCCCATCTCCCCTCCCCAAGATGGCAAACAATATGATATAGGTTATAAATGTGTGATCATGTAAACGTATTTCCATATTAATCATGTTGTGAAAGAAGAAACAGAACAAAAGGGAAAAGCCACAAAAAAGTGAAAATAGTGTGCTTCTATCTACATTCATACTCCATAGTTCTTTCTCTGTATGAGGATAGCATTTTCCAGCATGAGTCTTTTGGAATTGTCTTAGATCTTACATTGCTGAGAAGAGCTAAGTCAATCATTGTTGATCATCGCACAATGTTGCTGTGACTTTGTACAGTGTTCTCCTGGTTCTGCTCACCTCACTCAGCACCAATTCCTTTCCAGGTCCAGTTCCTTTCCAGCACCAGTCTTTCCAGGTTTTTCTGCTCATCATTTCTCTTTTTTTAATACATTTATTTATCTTCAGTTTTCAACATTCACTTCCATAAGATTTTGAGTTCCAAATTTTCTCCTTGTCTCTCCCCCCCACCCCAAGATGGAATGGCAATTGAAGTAAGCTTAACATATACTTTCATACTAAACCTATTTTCACATTACTCATGTTGTAAAGAAGAATTAGAACCAATGGGAGAAACCACAAGAAAGAAGAAATAGAAAAAGAGAGAGAGTGAGAGAGAGAGAGAGAGCAAATAATATGCTTTGATCTGCATTTGGACTCCATAGTTCTTTTCTGGATGTGGATAGCATTTTCCATCTTGAGTCTTTTGGAGTTGTCTTAGATCCTTGCATTGCTAAGAAGAGCTAAGTCTATCAAAGTTAGTCGTCGCACGATGTGACTGTTGCTATGTACAATGTTCTCCTGGTTCTGCTCACTTCAGTCAACATCAGTTCATGTAAGTCTTGCCAGGTTTTTATGAAGTCCCCCCGCTCATCATTATAGCACAATAGTATTCCATTGCATTCATATTCCACAACTTGTTCAGCCATTCCCCAATCAATTGGCATCCCCTCAATTTCCAGTTCTTTGCAACCACAAAAAGAACTGCTTTAAATATTTTTGTATGTGTACGTCCTTTTCCCTTTTTTATGATCTCGTTGGGATACAGATCTAATAGTGGTATTATTGCATCAAAGGGTATGCAGAGTTTGATTGTCCTTTGAGCATGGTTCCAAATTGCACTCCAGAATGGTTGGATCAGTTCATAACTCCACCAACAATGCATTAGTCCACATTTTCCCACATCTTCAAGATGTATCATTTTCTTTTTCTGTCATATTAGCTAATCTGATAGATGTGAGGTGGTACCTCAGAGTTGTTTTGATTTGCATTTCTCTAATCAATAGTGATTTAGAGCATTTTTTTCATTTGACTATAGACAGCTTTGATTTCTTCATCTGGAGACTGCCTGTTCATATCCTTGACCATTTTTCAATTGAGGAATGACCTGTGTTCCTATAAATTTGAATCAGTTCTCTATATATTTGAGAAATGAGGCCTTTATCAGAAACGCTTTCTGTAAAAATTGTTTCCCATCCTTCTGCTTGCCTTCTAATCTTGGTTGCATTGCTTTTTCTGTGCAAAAATTTTTTTAGTTTAATGTAATCAAAATTATCCATTTTTCATTTCATAATGTTCTCTATCTCTTGTTTGGTCATAAATTCTTTCCTTCTCTATAATCTGACAGGTAAACTATTCTTTGCTCTCCTAATTTGCTTATGGCATCACCTTTTGTATCTAAATCATGTACCCATTTTGACCTTTTGGTATACTGCATGAGATGTTGGTCTACGCCAGGGGTGGGGAACCTGCAGTCTCAAGGCCGCATGTGGCCTTCTAGGTCCTCAAATACAGCCTTTTGACTGAATCCAAACTTCAAAGAACAAATCCCCTTAATAAAAGAATTCGTTCTATAAAACTTGGACTCGGTCAAAAAGCCGCACCCAAGGACTTAGAAGGCCACATGTGGCCTTGAGGCCACAGGTTCCCCACCCCTGCACTCTATACCTAGCTATTTTCCAGTTTTTCCAGCAGTTTTTATCAAATAGTGAGTTCTTATCCCAGAAGATGGAGTCTCTGAGTTTATCAAACAGTAGATTACTATCACCATTTGCTACAGTGTCTTTTATTCCACTGATCCATCTCTCTTATTTCTTAGCCAGTATCAAATAGTTTTGATGATTATTACTGGGCCACCTTCTTTTGAATTTTTTCCCATTAATTCTCTTTATATTCTTGATCTTTTGTTCCTCCAGATCAATTTTGTTATTTATTTTAGCACTATAAAATAATTTTTGGTAGTTTGATTGGTATGGCACTGAATAAGTAAATTAATTTAGGTAGAATTGTCATTTTTATTATATTGACTCGTCCTACCCATAAGCAATTGATATTTTTCCAATTGGTTAGTTCTGACTATTTGTGTGAAAAGTGTTTTGTAATTGTGTTCATATAGTTTCTGGGTTTGTCTTGGCAAGTAGACTCCCAAATATTTTATATTGTCTACAGTTATTTTAAACAGAATTTCTCTTCCTATCTCTTCTTGATGAGCCTTGTTCATAATATATAGAAATGCTGATGATTCGTGTGGGTTTATTTTATATCCTGCAACTTTGCTAAAGCTGTTAATTATTTCAAGTAGTCTTTTAGTTGATTTTCTAGGATTCTCTAAGTATACCATCATATCCTCTGCAAAGAGGGATAGTTTTGTTTCTTCATTGCCTAGTCTACTTCCTTCAATTTTTTTTCTTTTCTTATTGCTAAAGCTAACATTTCTCACACAATATTGAATAATAGTGGTGATAATGGGCATCTTTGTTTCACCCCTGATTTTATTGGGAAGACTTCTAGCTTATGCCCATTATAGATAATGCTTGCTGATGGCTTTATATAGATACTACTTATCATTTTAAAGAAAGCTCCATTTATTCCTATAGTCTCTAGTGTTTTTAATAGCAATGGGTGCTGTATTTTGTCAAAAGCTTTTTCTGCATCTATTGAGATAATCATATGATTTCTGTGGGCTTTGTTATTAATGTAGTCAATTACGCTATAGTTTTCCTAATTGTGAACCAGCCCTGCATTCCTAGTATAATCTTAGTTTTAGTGTGTTGTCCTAGTGATAAATTGCTGTAATCTCTTTGCTAATATTTTATTTAAAATTTTTGCATCGATATTCATTAGGGAAATTCATCTATAATTTTCTTCCTCTGTTTTGGCTCTTCCTGTTTTAGGTATCAGTACTATATTTGTGTCATAAAAGGAGTTTGGTAAGACTCCTTCTTTGCCTATTTTTACAAATAGTTTATATAGTATTTGAATTAATTGTTCTTTAAATGTTTGGTAGAATTCATTTATAAATCCATCTGGCCCTGGAGATTTTTTGGAGTTCATTGGTGGCTTATTCAATTTCTTGCTCTAAAATGAGGTTATTTAAATATTTTATTTCCTCTTCTATTAATCTGGGCAATTTATAGTTTTGTAAATATTCATCCATTTTACTTAGATTGTCAGATTTATTGGCATACAGTTGGACAAAATAGCCCCTAATTATTGCTTCAATTTCCTCTTCAGTGATGGTGAATTCATCCTTTTCATTTTTGATACTGATAATTTGGTTTTCTTTTTTTTTTAAATCAAATTAACCAAAGGTTTATCAATTTTATTGTTTTTTTATAAAATCAGCTCTTAATTTTATTTTTAATTTTAATTTTAATTTTAGTTCAATAATTTTCTTACTTTCAATTTTATTAAACTCTGCTTTTCAGAATTTCTAATTTTGTATTTAATTGAGAATTTTTAATTTTTTTCTAGCTTTTTTAATTGAATGCCCAATTCATTGATTTGCTCTTTCTCTATTTTATTCATGTAAGCATTTAGAGACATAAAATTTCCCCTAAGTACAGCTTTGGCTGCATTCCATAAATTTTGGTATGTTGTCTCATTATTGTCATTCTTTTTGGTGAAATTATTTATTGTGTCTATGATTTGTTGTTTGACTCATTCATTCTTTAGGAATAGACTATTTGGTTTCCAATTAAAATTAATTTTAATCTATCTTTCCATGACTCTTTATTACATGTAATTTTTATTGCATCATTATCTGAAAAGGATGCATTTAATATTTCTGCCTTTCTGCATTTGATTGTGAAGTTTTTATGCACTAATACATGGTCAATTTTTGTGTAAGTGCCACATACCACTGAGAAAAAGGTGTATTCCTATCTATCCCCATTCAATTTTCTCCAGAGGTCTATCATATCTAACTTTTCTAAAACTTTATTCACCTCCTTAATTTATTTCTTGTTTATTTTGTGGTTAGATTTAGCTAGTTCTGAGGTGGGGGGGTTGAGGTACCCCGTGTTTTGCTATTTCTTCCTGTAACTCATTTAACTTCCCTTCTAAGAATTTGGATGCTATACCACTTGGTGCATATATGTTTAGTATTGATATTACTTCATTTTCTATGGTACCTTTAAGCAAGATGTAATTTTCTTCCTTGTCTCATTTAATTAGATCTATTTTAGCTTTTGCTTTGTCTGAGATCAGGATTGCTACCCCTTTTTTTTTGTTTTTCGTTTTTTTTCTGTTTTTGTTTTTAACTTCAGCTGAAGCATAATATTCTGCTCCAGCCTTTTACCTTTAGTCTGTGTGCGTCTCTCTGCTTCAAATGTGTTTCTTGTAAACAACATATTGTAGGATTCTGGTTTTTAATCCATACTGCTACTTGCTTTCATTTTATGAGAGTGTTCACCCCACTCAAACTCACAGTTATGATTATTTTGTATTTCCCTCCATCCTATTTCCCCCCCTTTTTTATAGTTTTCTCTCTCCTTTCACCTTGTCCCTCCTCACTAGTGTTTTTCTTCTGACCACCGCCTCCCCCAATCTGCTCTCCCTTCTATTAGCGCCCCTTCCTTTTCTTTCCCCCTTCCCCCACTACTTCCTTGTAGGGTAAGATAGATTTCTCTACCCAATTGAGTGGATATGTTATTCCCTCTTTGAGCCAAATCCAATGAGAGTAAGGTTCAAACAATGCTCATCCACTTCCTTCTTTCCCTCTATTGTTAAAGGTCTTTCATGCCACTTCATGTGATGTAATTTACCCCATTCTGCTTCCCCCTTTCCTCTTCTCCCAGTACAATCCTTTTTTTCACCCCTTAATTTTTTATTGTCACATCAAAGTCAACTTATACCCACACTCTCTGTCTAAATATACACTCCTTCTAACTGCCTTAATAGAGATATAATTCTTAAGAGTTACAAATATCATCATCCCATATAATGATATAAACAGTTTAACCTTATTGAAAATCATGTTGTTGTTTTTTCTTTCCTGTTTACCTTTTTATGCTTTTCTTGAGTCTTGTATTTGATGATCAGATTTTCTGTTCAGCTCTAGTCTTTTCATCAGGAAAGTTTGAAAGTCCCATTTTTCATTGAAAGTCCATCTTTTCCCCTGATAGGTTCTCTCAATTTTGCTGAATAGTTGATTCTTCGTTGTCATCCAAGCTCTTTTGCCTTCTGGAATATCATATTCCAAGCCTTCTGATCCTTTAATGTAGAAGCTGCTAAGTCACGCATAATCCTGACTGTGACTCCTTGATATTTGAATTGTTTCTTTTTGGCTGCTTGCAGTATTTTCTCCTTGACCTGATAATTCTACAACATTCCTTTGGAGTTTTCACTTTGGGATCTCTTTCAGGAGGTAATCAGTGAGTTCTTTCTATGGCTATTTTACCCTCTGGATCTAGAATATTAGGGTAGTTTTCCTGGATAACTTCTTGAAAGACACTGTCCAGGCTCTTTTTTGATTGTGGCTTTCAGGTAGTTTAATAATTCTTAAATTATCTCTCCTGTATCTATTTTTGAGGTCAGTGGTTTTTCCAATGAGGTATTTTACATTTTCTTCTTTTTTTCTTTTCATTCTTTTGATTTTGTTTGACCAGTTCTTGATGTCTCATAAAGTCAGTAGTTTCCACTTGCCCAATTCTAATTTTAAAGGGATTATTTTTTTCAGGGAGCTTTTGTACCTCCATTTTCCATTTGGCTAGTTCTACTTTAAAAGAGTTGTTTTCTTCAGTAGTCAATTCTACTTTTTTAAGGAGTTGTTTTCTTTGGTCAATTTTTGTGACTCCTTTTCCAATCTGTTGACTCTTTTTTTAAAAATCCTCTTGATAACTCTCATTTCTTTCCCCAATTTTTCTTCTACCTTTCTTTTTTTAAATGCATTCCTTTTATTTAAACTTTTTTTTTTTTGGTGAGGCAATTGGGATTAAGTGATTTGCCCAGAGTCACACAGCTAGTATTATGTGTCTGAGACCAGATTTGAACTCAGGTCTTCCTGACTCCAGGGGTGGTGCTCTATCTACCGTACCACCTAGCTGCCCTTCTTCTCCCTTTCTAAAAAAGGATTTTTAAAATCCTTTTTGATCTCTTCCAAGAGGACTTTTTGATATTCCCCTTTGAGGCTTTGCATTTAGGCATTTTGACATTGTTGTCCTCTTGTGAGTTTGTGTTTTGATCTTCCCTGTCACCATAGTAGCTTTCTATGGTCATGGTTCTTTTTTGGTTTTTGTTCCTTTTTAAAAGTTGAGTTCCTGCTCCTGGAATACAGGGGGCACTGTCCCAAGTTTCTTGCACTGGGAGCCAGGGGCCTGGTCGCTGGCTTTCTACGATGGAGCTGGTGGCTTGCCCACTGCACTAGAGTGGCCTGGCCTAGTAGTGCCTACTGTGCCCTGAGTTCTGAGCTGGCAGTTTGCCTGTTGTGCTGAGGCTGGAGGCCTGCTCTATTGCTCTACTGCTCTAGAGCTGGCCTGCTCTACTGGCCTGCTAAGTCAAAACTGCCAGGTCTTGGTTGTTTATCTGTGCTATGGTTAAGAGCCTCCCTTGTCTGGACACCTCCTGCTCTGTGCTGTGCTACCCTTTTACCTAAGTGAGACGGACCTTTCCTGAAGTCCTGTTATCTTATGCTGGAAAAAAGTTTCACTCCATCTTTCTGTAGATTTAGTTTCTCCAGACATTTAATGTTGTTTCTAAGAGAAACTGGAGAGAGCTCAGGCAACTTCCTGGCTTCTCTCTGCCATCTTGACTCCACCCCAAGAATTCTTTAAAATAGTTTGTAAACTAACCAAAAAGACAACTTTGTAAAAGTAGCTCCATCAACATCATTTTTAAAAAGTGTCTATCTTTCTCAAGGTGACTACTTTGAAGGGGAAAACATTTATTTTTGCGTGTGTGTTTTAAATCTTTTCACATTATAACACTCCTCTATTTTTAAAATGAACCTATATTGCTGTGTTCCCCACAAGGCTCTTTCTCAGTGTGGCCCTTTCTCAGTTACCCCTCAGGTCTCTGGTACTATTACAGTGGCTCTATTTAAACCCACCACTCACAAGTCTCTACCAATATTTCACTTACTAAGCCAAACCTAATGACTTCAAGTTCAAGGCAAAGCCAATAACATGGAATTAAATCAAGAATTAAACTCTGCCAGTACTTGTCAACAAATGACTGCTATCCATCTATCCCCCTACACGTGTCCCCTGGCCAGAGCACTAGTTTTATTCCAATGAATTCTTCAGGATCTCCAAACTCAGTGGAAGGGCACTAATTTCTCATTCACTCTGCAGATGTGCCAGTTTCCCTGTGGCTTCAGGTCCTATTCTCTCATCCAACTGAACCCCTTGACTTTTTCTCAAGATTCTGCTTGCTCCTACCTCTCTGACCTCTCCTCTCTAGTGACTCAGTCCCTGGCATTTAGAACCACTCATTCTTTGCCTTGACTCTAGTCACTGTGTTCCTGACCTTCATTTACTTGCTTCTCACCAGCTTTCTCTAGGTAGCCACTCTCCCATGTTCCCCACTTCAAGGCGGCCTTTTCAAACTCACAGGCCAAAAACTGCTTCTGAAGGATATAATTCCCAAAAGTTGACTTGGCATCTTTCCCTAGGGGCCAGCACCCTCATAGTTTAAGGAAATGAGGTTATATACTTAACATACCTTTTTATTTCAAAACATGGAAAAACATGGAAAAGGAGAATAATGATAATAATAACTAATATTTGTATACTACTTTTAAGAGCTGCAAAGAGCTTTACAAACATTATCTTATTTGATCCTCACAATAACCTTGAGGATGATACAATTATTATCCCCATTTTACAGGTGAGGAAACTGAGGCTGAGAGAGATTAAAGTGATTTACTGAGGATCATGAAACTATTAAAGGTCTGAAACAGAATTTGAACATAGGCCTTTCTGTCCACTGATTAGACTACACAATTACTCAGCAGCTAAAGGTAACAAAAGGTCAAATCAGTGCTATAGAAGATATTATCTCAAATGCCCAGAGAAGAATCAGGAATCATTTTACTTGAAATTAGAATGATCAACAGTAAATCTGAATCCACTGCAAACAGCCTCCTTAGTGGGAAAAGTTACAAGACTTATTTTTTAGGAGTCAAAAAACCAGGGTTCTTGGCTCAGTGTAGCTCCTTTGCAGCTAGCTTAGTGTAGCTTAGTAGACAGGTGACCTCATGTCTCTGGGCCTATTCCCACATCTAGAAAATGACGGGTGTTCAGATATGGCAGCAAGTGTTAACCTGAGGTCCACAGGCTCCCAATGAAGATAGGGAGTTTGTGAAGTTAGATGGGAAAAAATAACCCCTTTATTTTCACTAACCTCTAAGTGAAATGGAGCACTGCCTTCAATTATTTAAAAATATTATTCTTAAAAGTGAAACATAGGTTTCCATAAGGTCTGTGCCATGAAAAATGGTAAGAACCCCTGGACTATAGGATGTAGGAGCAGATGATGCATTCTCCACCCCACCCTCTCCCTAACTCCAGCCAGAGCAATGTGGTTCAGAGAAGGGGGATGACAATGGACCATGTGACTCTGTTGGAGAGGAGGTTTCCTGTTGTTAACAGGGCAATACTCTCTCCATTCAGTACTGACCTGTTCTTTAAGAAGGGCAAGATCCTTCCAAATCGAGTTCATGACCTGTTCTAGAGTTTGGAATACAGAACACAAGCTTTTTCGTCTAAGTCTCAGAAAGAACTGAGGAGCAACCATGGCTGAGACATCAGAATGCAGCTAAGAACCCAGATATTTAAGAGACTTCCTCATAAACAGAAACCTTGGTAGAGGGAGCTCAAATCCTATGATGGCTGTTGTTCATCCTTCGTTTTTCGAAGAGGACCAGTGACAACATGGGGTGGTGTCTTGTGTTGGTGTGAATTGGATTTAAGTGAGGCAGAGTTTCACAAAGTCATCAGCCTCATTCTCTTATCCAGGATCATTGAAGTCCAGTGGCAAGACAAAGGTCAAGACTACTGGCGTTGGCCCAAGATGCAGTGAATGACCTTGGGGTCTTTCATGTCTTACCAAGCTCCAAGCACTCCACAGTGCCTGCTTTGGCAGGTTTCACAGCCATTGGAACAAATTGTTCTTATTTATCCATTTCACTAGGGGAAGTCTTCACATTTTGGGGGCAGACACTCCCCTAACTCACCAATCAGTTTGAGGTCCATTGGTTACCCTCAACTTGGTTTACCCTGTCTACTGAGACAGTTTTACCAGGGTGTGGTTGCTGTGGATGCTACAGCTTCTTGGAACCACAGGTAAGAACTGAGTGCCAGGTAGAAACTAAAAACATATGAGCAGCCCTGAAAAAGGCTCAGCAAGCCCTCATACCAGAGATACTAGTCATCTTTAAACACCCCATATTCCCCTAAATAGGAAATAATAAAGAGAGGGAAGGCACTAGAATTAAGAGGAGTTGGGAAAGGCTTCTTGTAGAAGATGAGATGTTATTTGGGACTTAAAGCAAGCCAGGGAAGTCAATAGGCAAAGATTAGAAGGCGGAGCATTCCAGGCATGGAGGACAGCCAGGAAAATGCCCAGAGCCAAGAGATAGAATGTAATATTCATGAAAAAGCCACAAGGCAGTGTCACTGGATCAAAGAGTACACGTTAGGGAATAAGCAGTAAGAAAAGGTAGGAAGGGACTAGTCATAAAAGGTTTGAACACCAAATGAAGGATTTTGCATTTGATCTGGGACCCACTAGAGTTTATTGAACAGGGAAGACAGATCTGCACTTTAGGAGAATCACTTGGGCAGCTGAATGGAGGATGGCTTTGTAGTGGGGAGAGACTTAAGGCAGGCAGACCCCCAACAAGCTATTGCAATAATCAAGGTGAAGTGATGAAGGCCTGAACTAGAGTGGTGGCAGTGGCAAAAGAGAGAAGAGGTCTGTTTGAGAGATGCTGCAAAGGTGAAACCAACAGCCTTAGCAATAGATTGAATGTGGTGAGGTAAGAGATAGTGAGGAGTCCAGGATGACACCTATTTTGAGAGCCAGAGGGACTGAGAGGGTGGTGGTGTCCTCTACAATAGGTAAGGTGTGTGGGGGGGGAGGGATTTGGGGTGGGGAGGGTAAGAGGGAAAGATAACAAGTTCAGTTTTAGACGTGTTGAGTTTAAGATGTCTGCTGGATATCATTTTCTTAAATGAGATATTTGTAAAGCACTTAGTGCAGTGTCTGGCACATAGTAGGTGCTATCTAAATGCAAAAGAGAAGGAATTTTTGGCTAAACTTATCTTACTCATCATGTTTGTGGTTTGTGACCCTATTTGGGGTTTTCTTAGCAAAGACACTGGAGTGGTTTGCCATTTCTTTCTCCAATTCATTTTACAGGAGGTAAACAGAGTTAAGTGACTTGCCCAGGGTCACATAGCTAGTAAATGTCTGAGGATAGATTTGAACTCAGGCCTTCTTGACTACAGGCCTGGAGCTCTATCCATTGTAGCACTTGGAAGATGGTAAAAAAATGAATTCAAGAAACAATGTCCCTAAAAGATTCCAAGGGATGGCAGGAGCAGCACATTTTAGATTAATTAAACAATATAATTTGAAAATATGTGGAATAAGGAAGAAGGCAGTTGTCAGAGTGGTGAGTTTGAGGAAAGGCTGCAAAATCATAGAAAAATTTGATTTGTTGAGGCTTCTTAGAACCCAGGAAACCCCCTGGGTCAAAAGGAAGGCAGTGTGATAAATTGGAAGACTACCAACTTTAGGATCAGAAGACCTGAGTTCAAATTCTGGCTCTTTTACTTCTGATCTTGGTCAAATCATCTGACTGCTTCAGGCTTTAATTGTCTCATCAATAAAATAAAAGAATTAAACCAAATGACCCCCCTAAATTCCCTTCCAGTTTTGATATTCTGTGATTCTATAACTTTAAGTATTGGGACCAGAATAAGGAAGATGTAGGCAAGGTTTCTTCTCCAGATCTGGCTCCAATTAAGTTTGTGCTTCCTTCTCTTGCTTTCTTCTGCTCAGTCCAGTAGCCACATTTGTATCTCTAAACTAGATGAATAGCTCATCCTAATCCTTGTCTTCTGTGAAGCCAGAGGCCCAACTGCATCTCAGTCTCTCTCACCTTCTCTTGGTTAGACTCTTGACCAGAAGAGATCCATGTTTCCCTCATTCCTTCCAGGCACCTTCTCAACCTCTTTATTCTCTATCTCCCATCTTGTTTACAGTTTTGTATTTAAAGTGAGCCCCTACTAAACCCCACAACTTCATAAAGCTAGAGCCCATGGGCTTTAAGAGAGCAAATTATTTATAATGTAACTCTGTCCTCTTTTTAGGGATGTACATATCTTTCTGTATCATTAGGGTTATTGTTTTGTCACCTGCATTACAAAGACTTCCAATAGGCTTTGGACTAACACAAACTTGGTCCAGTCCTGAGAGGTGATCCTGAAAGGGTCATTGTCTCTCACTCATTAAAATTACTCTGGGATAGAGGGAGAAAACAGAAGAAGAACAAACAAGAGATTCTCACAGGTTGCTTTTCTACACTATGGGAAGAGCAACTCCTCCTACAAGACTTTGTCTCTGAGTCTCAGTCGGCCAATCGCTTTTCTGGGATTTCCTGCGTCCTTGCAGCAAGGCATGCCCACATTCAATGGGGAGCTATTCCTTAGATGTCTTCAGACTAAAGCCCACACCCTGTAATCTCATCAAGTCCTGCCTTCCCTCTCTTTCAGCTACCTGAAATACTTTTGGTAAAGTGTCTCACCTTTGGTAAAATGATTCAGTTGTCCTACCTCTATCTATTTTGGTGTTCGAGAGGTGTGTGGGATGTTTAGGGCTGCTCACCCACTTTTGGTGTCTTCTTTTCACCCAGCTCTCACCTGTGGCTTCAAGGCTGTAGCATGTGCAGCAGCCACACCCTCAGCAGATAAGCTAACCCAGGTTGATATTAACCATCAGTGAGTTAGGGGAGTGTCTACCCAAGCATGTGAAGATTCTCCTTGGCAGAATGGGCAGATGAGAACAATTTGTTCTTACTGCCACAAAGGTGGCGGAAGCAGGCACTATGGAGTGGTTAGAGCTTGGTCAGACATTAAAGATGCCAAGGTCATCCCAGGCCATCAACAGTCATCTTGATGTTTGTCCTGACACTGGACTTTGATGACTCTTGGAAGACTTTGTGTAACTCTGCCTTACTTAAATCCAATTCACTCAAAAGTCAAGACATCACCAGTGATGTCATTGGTCCTCTTGGAAAATGAAAGACGAACAACAACTTTGGTTGTACTGCTGCTACATGTGTCTGGCCCCTCCTGGTAAACATTTAATAACTGGCTGTCTGGGTGGCAAATGTACCCACAACACACTTTTAAGTATAATCTGCATCATTATTAACATTTCCTCCATCACTTTTGTAAGTTAGGCAACTAACAAAACAATAAATCCAGCCTCGATTTATACCACTTGGGTATAAATACTCACACTGAATATTTAACAATCAAGTCTCTCTAGTGGGTTCAGACTGTCTCCAGTATATCCCTATATCAGAGCATCCCTCTTCTTTCTTCCTTCTAAGAACCTTCAGAAACTTGCATTGTAGGGTTGGAAACACCTCTCCAGTCCTGATCTCACATTAGCTTTCTCTCTTCCCAGGCTGGGAAGAAATACAACTTCCAGGGTCTCTGCAGCCAGCCAAAACCTTGCCAGAAGGCTGTGATGATATAGTCTGTCCCTGCTGGACCATCTTATCAGATATGACAATTGGATCTAAGAATAACTTTGATAGAGAGCACATCTCACACTTTGTTCCTCATAACTCCAAGGACATGTAGCTAAGACAGTCCAATAAGTTAATCAATCAATCAGCAAGTGTTTGTTACAGACCTAATATATGCCAGGCATTGTGCCAGTCCAAACAAACCCACTTAAGACAATAAATTTATATCAAAAGATATGTCAGAGACCTACTAGGGGATTTGCCGCCTTGTGCCCGGGACTACCCACCTACAAGGCTTTGGGAATGAGTCTTGGTGGTTTTCAAAGGGACCAGTGCAGGAGGCACAAGAATCTCCTTCAGCACTTTGGCCTGCCTCCATTCTGAATGAGGGAATTTCCTGTTCCAGGAGCATGGCAGACAGACAGAGTGAGCAGGAGGAAATAGGCGATGTCCAGTCCAACCAGAGGCGTGTTGGAGCCATTTTGAACAGACTCTTAAAAGGTAATTCTTAAATTTTCAGTATGAGTACTTACACTTTGGAAATTGGCAAATGCTAAAAAGTAGGACTTGATTTATTGTTGTTGTTTTTTTTATAATTCTAGACTTAATGAAGTCATGGAGAAAATGTTTATAATAATGTAGATTAAATGTACAAGTTAGTTGTATACTTTTGTGGGGAGAGTCGGTTGTTAAACATTTACCAGTATACCACTGAGTGCAACCAAATGTTATTTAGGATCATGGTTCAGCAGTCCTTTGAAGGATAACAAGAGGTCTAGACTCTCAATAAGAGGTGTGTGTGTCTGTGTGTCTATGTGTGCCTGTGTGTATGTGCACACACGTGTGTCACTTCCCCACTCCTTGTGCTGATAACAGGGAGGATTATGGTCAGATGCTGACTTCCTATAAACCTGTTACATTGATACTGACTTGGTGTAAGAGTGGGAAAATAGGAGGAGAGGGGCAGACATCAATCCACATGATATTTGGAGTGGTACCAGAATCAGTATCAGTTTGTGATATCTATAGTCAATGTAACTAGTAACACGCCTATGCTTATTTTTAACACTTGGGTTAAATGCTTTTATAAAACAATAATCTATTCCATAGCCTATTCAATTAGACATCACTCTAAGACATCATGAAATGAAAGTAATAGCATTTACTCTATAATCAAGAGAAATGATTTGATTGGTGGAAACACAAATATGTTCCCAAGAGTTCTTAACTTAGAGTCTGAGAACTTTTTTTAAAAAATTATTTTTATAACTATTTCAATATAATTGGTTTCCCTTACAATCCCATGTATTTTATTTTATGCATTTAAAAACATTGTTTTGACACAGACTCCATAGGTATCACCAGATTGCCAGAGGGATCCACTACATAGTAAAAGGCCCTGCAGGCCTGTGCAGACCAAAGGTGTAATATGGCCCCATCCTACAGAGACAAAGCTAAGGGGTGAATGGCTGACAGTCCATGGCCTTGAGATCTTGCCCTGAATGGCTCCATATAATGCAGTAGAAAGATAGAATCAGAGGATCTGGGTTCAAACCCAGCTCTACATTCAATACTCATGTGACTTTATACAGATGCAACCTTCTCTAGACTTCGTTTTCTTAATCTGTAAAATGAAGGGGTTACACTAAATGACCTTTAAGCCCCTTCCAACTCAAAAACAATGATCTTATGATCTTACTGAACCTATCTGTAATTTCATCCCATTGGTCCTTACTTGTTATTAATCCAGTAAATATTTTTGAGTCCCTATTATGTGTAGAAGGGGCAGCTAGGTGGTATAGTGAATAGAACACTGGGCTTGGAATCAGGAAGACTCATCTTCATGAGTTCAAATCTGACCTCAGACACTTACTAGCTATGTGACCCTGAGCAAGTCACTTAACCTTGTTTACCTCAGTTCCTCAGCGGTAAAATGAGCTGGAGAAGAAAACGGCAAACCACTTCAGTAGCTTTGCCAGGAAAACCCCAAAATGGGGTTGGCTTGGATGTGACTGAAACAATTGAAGAATAACAAATTATGTGTATAACCCTCATGTGAGTGAGTTGTGTGGTGTCCTGCATTATAGCACTGGGATGCTGTGTGCCTGTAGAGAGACGTGACTTCTACTTGTCTTAGAGATCTAAGTGCCCACAAAGTGGTTACATTACTCAGATTTCCACTGCATGATTCCATCAGGTTGAAAACAATTACTATATTTCATATAATTACAATTTCAAATAATGCAAATTTAAATACATTCAACCACTTCATGGGATTCATTATTCACACTAACAGGGCCTTAGCTGTATCTGCTGTGTAGTAAATAGATCTAATTCTAGCTTGTCTTAGAGCTGGAGGAGTAAAGAAGCAACTCAACACCCCACAAGGGCAGAAATCATAGGCTCACCTAGAGAGGTGGAATGGGGCCTTTCAGATCCAAAATCTTATTTATCTAAATATATACCTGTAATGTAGGCTTCCTAGGTCACTGTGGCTTGAGTTTAAACTATTACATGGGCCAATCCGTATTATATACAAATGGTATCATTTTTAGGCACCTGCTGCCTTATTCTCTAGAGACAGACTGATTACCTGTGTCTCCCCAGTGGTAAACTGAAGAGAGTAGCATAAACTCTCATAAACCAAGGAAGAACCAGTCATGAATCCCACAAACACCCTAGAGCCTTCTCATCCTTGAAGACCTTCCCTATATGATGGCAACTCACCAGTGCAAGACTGGGAAACCTCTCCTGGCCTTGTAAGAGGAATTCTAGGAATGGTCCCAGCTAGCCTACTTTGAAGATTTAGTACATGCAAAGGAAGACCCAGCCAACTCTAATCCAAGAAGCTTAACACCTAGGCTGGAGACTGTTCCACTGTTCAATTTGTAACTTGGCCACCTCCCTACAGGCTCAACTCACCCCACCCTCTGTCCAGGGTAAGTGAACTCCAGTAATTTTCAAGGTCAGGTAAGGGGTCATTCACATCTTTCCAGAGATAGGTGAATTGTGAACTACTGCCTGCATGACCTCAGTTTGACATTCCTGCCCTTAAAAAACAAACAAACAACTAGCTTGTGGATCAGGATTCAATAAACACTAGACTTGTATGTGTGCATAGGGGGAGGTAGGGTACATACATATGTTCCTTTCCCCACAGTTGCCACTGGAATTTCTGTCAATATAAAGCAAAGTGATGAAAACAAGCTTTTTCCATTTTTTTTTAAGCTACGGACTGATGACTCAGTGGTGTTTAAAGCCCCCTCTGTAATTGGAAATCATTCATCAAATAGGAGTTCCCCTCAAGTCACTGATGTGCATCATACTTCCAAATCCACCCATTTATAAAGCTGTCACGAAGAGTTTGCCTGGTCATTTGTTTGGGAAGTTGAAGCCTTAGAAGCAGCCTGACATAGCTCTTTGGCTTATACTGCTGGGGACTGTGTGGTATGGATCACATGTTTGGTTTTGTTTTTAACCCACAGTAAATAGATTGGAAATTCCCAAGGGTGGCAGAAAAATGACTTGCATGTGGCAGGGTGGAAATTGATATTCATCTGAAAGAACAACAATTCTTGAAATCCACACTTTACCCACAATATCTTTCAACCCAAACAGTTGTTCTCATAAAGTTATGAATGAGTGAGTTTTTTTTTTAAATATATAATGGAAGAGCATCATGCAAACCCAGGCTAAAATAGAACAAAAGCCTGACAAGTGAGGAATCAGGTTGGTGAAGAAAGAAGTCTTTTTTATTTGAAGAGGAAGAGAAGAGAATGTTAACAGCCATATTTTTGGTGGACCAGTTGTCCAAGCTGTAAAGGTAGAAGATTGGGTTGTTTCTTGTTGGTTTATGCTTCATTGCCCCTGTGATTTCATAGTGAGGAACTCCTGGCTAGAAACTTTCTCTATCAATATAGGGAGCCACTTCTTCCAACTTAAAGTCTTAGAGAGTTGCCTTCCATAGGGCATTAAGAGGTTAAATGACTTACCTAGCATCACACAGCCAGTATTTGTCAAAAGTGGACCTTGAACCTAGGTCTCTTGACTCCAAGGTCAGCTCTCTATTACACAAAGTTGCCCTCCTTACATGGAGAAGAATTGTCAAATTTTCAAATGATCCCAAGCGGATCTGCAACTTCATCAATGTGTTTATTCCCTCCAGTAATGATTATTGCAGCCCATCCAAGTCTTTCCATCCTTTGTAATTCTCACCCAAGTCTTTACATGAGTTTGCTGCATGAAACACTTACAAACATACTGGGATGGGGAAGGGGGACTTCCTCTCTTTCTCTGGCTATCATGAGGATACCAATGGAGCACAATGGTTGTATCCTGCTGTGAACAACCAGGAAATATCTTGCCATCTAATTGTATAAGTAATAGATTGCCTCTAAGGCATAATAATATAATATTCCTCAGGAATGAAGTAAGCTTCCTGCCTTTGAACTAGCCTATGAACAACCTTCCTCAGATTCCTAATTTCTGGGTTTAGCAGATCGACCTAACTTAACTCCATTAAAACCAAGTTATTCCTCTCCTACACTAAAATACATTACCTGCATTTACTTGCATTTTGTACATTAAAAGCTCTGGAAACCTAAGTAAACATTATGGGAACTAAGGGTGAGATAGAGGGGCTATAATGCAATGGGTATAACTTGGGCCCTGGGTCCTCCCTCCTTTAGACTCCATATTCACATGCATTTAGTCTAATTTTAGAGACTGAACCCTAAAAGATCATTATTGCCCTTTGGCTCTTCCCTTCAGTCTAGAGTTCTACTCTGGGGATTTTACTGAAATAAAGGTAAGGTATAGCTTGTGTTAAGGTTTCCCCAAATGGAATAATAGGTCCCCAATTTTTGCATAAGCATTCAATATACTAATAGGTAATACTTTTATTTTACCCACCACATAAAAGATATAAGATGCAAAGGACTCATAGAAACCCATGAGCAAATATAGAAACATAAAACATTTGCATAGTTCACCAGACTCACTCTGAACATAAACACACTTTGGAGGGTTGCCAAACAAACAAATCTCCTTCATGGTAAACCTGCACTGTCCAAACAACTCGTGGCAATAGAACAGTTACCAAGGTCTAGATCCTTTCTCCCTCACCTCAAGACAAGCTTCAGCTTGATCCTCTGACAGCATACCAACAAGTAAATTCTCCTTCCTTCTCTAAGAAGCAAATTCTCCCCCACTAGGAAGCTCTACTCAAATGATCAAACTTAGAAGCTGGATCTTTTTAGAATTCTAAGACTTGGGAAATCCTGAATTTGGGATTATCTATGAGGTAATGCCCAATACTAGACAAATCTACATAGGATTCTCTTCTCTCAGGTCATATGTAACCCACACATACCACTGTCATTTGCCCTGTGAAGGCACTCCAACAAAGTCCCAGGAACTGCTGCATCTTGAGCATGAAAAAAATTCATTCTCAGGAATTCTAGTCTGACTTGTGGTCAGAAAAGGAAATTAAAAAGCAGAGACATCCAGAAACCAAAGTCCAGGAAACTCGAGATACCTAGGCCAATACTACTCATCATGCGTTTTTCCTGCAAGTCACTACCTTCTATTCCTGGAGTGGGGTAGAAGGGTGGGAGGAAGAAATGCTTTTTCCCTTGGAACACTGATTTGGAAGGCCAAGGGAAAGATAGAGCACAAAAAAGGGCCTAGCCATTGACTGTTCATTTTTATAGAGCCTGGGGAAAGAACAGCTATCCCAACAATCAGTTAACCAAATCATTGGCAAGAATTAATTAAGCACTGTGATGGGTACTGAGGTTTCTAAGAAAAAAAAGTGAAACTGTGCTTGCCCTCACGGAGCTTACATTCTATCAGGGAGACAACATGCACGTATGTAGGTTTTTTATGAAACACATACAAAATAGATGGTAAGTGATTTTAGTGAAGAAAGCAGTAGCAACTGAGGGGATCAGAAAAGGCTAAATGTAGAAGGCGTCACCTGAGATGAGTACCAGAAGAAGCCAGGGATTCACAAAGATGGAAAAGAGGAGGCAGTCCATTCCAGGTATGGGGAGCAGCCAGGGCAAAAACCGAGGAGATGGAATATAATGTGTGAGAAACAGCAAGAAGCTGGACCTTAGAATGCATGAAGGGGGAGCGATGGTTAGTAAGATGGGAAAGATAGAATGGGGGCAGATTGGGAAGACTTTTAAATGCTAGACAGAGGAGTATATATTTGATCCTAGTGGCAACAGGAAGCCACTGAAGTTTGAAGGGAATGATATGTTCAGACATGGGTTTAGAAAAATCCATTTAGCAGCTGAATAAAGGACAGATTAGAGGAAGGAGGGAGAGCTTGGAAGCAGCGAAACCAATTAGGAGTCAATTGCAGTTGTCTGGGTGAGAAGTGAAGAAGGTTTGAATCGAGTGATGGCTTCATGAATGAGGAAAGGAGATGGATGCTAGAACAAACTGATTGGATATATGGGGTGAGTGAAGTCAAGAATGGCACTAAGGTTGCAGATTTGAATAATGATAAGGAAGGTGGTGCCCTTAACAGAAATAGAGAAGTTTGGAGGAAGGGTGAGTTTAAGGAAAAGATAATATGTTTTATTTTAAACACATTGAATTTGAGATGACTACACTATTAAGATATGATTAATTGAATTTCTGCTTAACTGAGGGTTAAGTTTTTTTTTTTAACTATATTTTGATTAATTCTCTTTCTTGCCTGATAAGCACAATACAGTGACCATACTGGGATTTTTTTCCAGGTCAACTAATGTTTATGGAACTCCTTCTAGTTGCTCAGAATTCAAATTAATGTAATACAAGAAGCTTTTATCAGGTGTCTCCTCTGTGCAAAGCACCACGTTAAAATAGGAGGGAGTAATTAGGACAGTGAAAATCCATGTCCTTATGGAGTTTACAGTCTTGTGAGAACAAAAGACATACTCAAAAAAGTTAAAATACAAAATGGAATACAATGGATTTGTAATAAAGTTCCGGGTGGGACAGAAGAAAAGCACTATAATTCAGAGTCAGAGGGCCTTGGTGTGGGATGCCAGTTCCATGATGCACTTCCCATGTCATCTTGGGCAAATCTTTTAATCTGTCTGGGACTTATTTTCCCTCCCTGTAAGATGAGTAAGTTGGATTAGATGACCTCTAAGGGCCTTTCTAGCTCAAAATCTATGATCCTTTGAAAATGTACAAGATTCAAGGAAAGAAAGATTATTTCAGCCTGAGGAGATTGGAGAGATCTTCATGGAGGAGATGACATTTATTTGGAATATTGAAAGATGGTTCAGATCTTGATTTAGGTCAAGCCATTTAAATGTGAAGATACCCATAAACTTTTTTTTTTCTGTGTTTTAGTCATTGTCCTCTCATAGATTGTTTCTTGGTGGCATATTGTATGGAGACCTATAAGGAAGGGTAATTTCACTCACTGATCCTACAAGTAAATCCTTTCCCAGAGCTACTTAATGAATACGGACTAGACTTAGTCTTGCTTCCTCTCCTTTACCATCCACTAGGCACTTCAAGATCAAGGGACCAAATGGAAATATTAAAGTGAAAACTGTTTAGTGTTTGTTTTGGTAAAGAAAATTATCCCTACCGATATATTTGTTTTGCAAGCTTGGTTTTCAGAAATTAGATTTGCTTAAAGAAGGGTATGCTTATAGTTATGCCCAAGCTCAGCCAATATTTACTAATGGCAGAATAAAGTCTCTACATTGGGAAATTCTCTCCTGTCAGAGAACTAAGTGAGGAGCTAAAGGAGAACAATGTTTAATTCTGGTGCCCCAAAGGGGGCTGTCTATATGCCTTTTGGAACAGACTTTCTTCAACAGTTAAAAGCAATCTTTCTTTATAATGGAAGATGAGGTGGCAGGATCAAACTGGCAAAATCTTAGATTTGGGGAACCATGCAAAGCAAAATTGTGAAACAGGAAAAGTTCGTCTTCAGAAAATTTTCACCCACCCTTTCCCCATCATCAGTACTTCTTCCTTTCCCCATTCTACTCTCCTCTTCCCCTCCACCTCAAGCTGCCAGCATCCTCTTGTTCTTTTCCCTATCCTCTTGTCTTATTGCTTTCATTTCCACTATAGGGTAAATGACTGCTGACAATATCATTGAAACAGGTAAGCAAATCTTAAACTAGAAGAATGAAGCTCTTAACTTTTATAGGCAGATAGTACCAAGAGAACGTTGTATAGAGTGACAAAAATATTGACCTAAGAACAACTTTGACTAATTCATCTTGAGTATCATAAATACTCAAACCAACTACAAAGGACCTACAAAGGAAGATGCAATCTGTCTCCAGAGAAATAATTGATAAATAAAAGTATGTATAATATGATTTAGTGTATACGTGTGTATCTGTGTTTAAAATTGTAGCCTTCTTTAGGGTAAGCTGAGGAGGGAGAAAAAAAGTGCACAGCAGAGAACAAAAAAAAACACTTGGGAAGAAGCATAGAAAAATAGGGTAGCCTTGAAAACAATGCATAGTATTTATTATATTTTTTTAAAAAATTTAATGGTATTTTATTCTTTCCCAATTACAAGTCAGGATAATTTTTAGCATTCATTTTTACAAGATTTTGAGTTCCAAGTTTTTCTCCCTCTCTCCCTCCCCTCCCCTCTTCCAAAAATGGTAGGCAATTTGATATAGGTTATACATGTGCTATCATGTAAAACATATTTCCATATTTGTCACAGTTATGAAAGAAGAAACAGATCAAAAGGTAAAAACACACAAAAAAAGAATAAAGTGAAAAAATATTCCTTGATCTGCATTCAGAGTTTGTGAGTTCTTTATCTGTATGTGAATAGCATTTTCCTTCATGAGTCCTTTGTCCTTGTCTTGGATCATTGTGTTGTTGAGAAGAGCTAAGTCGTTCATAGTTGATCATCACACAGTGTTAACCACAATGTTTTCCTGGTTCTTTTGATTTTACTTTGCTTCAGTTTGTATAAGTCTTTCCAGGTTTTTCTGAAATCTGCGTGTTCATCATGTCTTATTGCACAATAGTTTTCTATTATATTCATATACCACAGCTTGTTCAGCCATTCCCCAATTGATGGGCATATCCTCAATTTCCAATATTTTGCCACCATGAAAAGAGTTGCTATAAATATTTTTGCACATGTAGGTCCTTTTCCCTTTTTTATGATTTCTTTGGGATACAGACCTAGTAGTGGTATTTCTGGATCAAAGGGTACACCACAGTTTGGTTGCTATTACATAGTTTAAAAAAAAAGTAAAAAGACTGAAATGGAAATTTATGGTTTTATATTGAATCGTCTCTTTATGTTATGCTGTGTACATGGAAATCTTTTTGTCTTTTTGTATTTCAAAATGAATAAAAAATTTTAATATATATGAATACATATAGGCAGAAAAGTATAGCAGGAGTGTTAGTCCTAGAATAGAAAGACCTAGGCTTAAGTCCTAGTTCAATCAGTCAATTAAATATGCATTTATTAGCCTTTCATTATACGGCAGGCATAGTGCTAGGCTCTGGGGATTAAAAAAAAAAGAAATAAAGCCTGCTTTCAAGGAGCTTACATCCTATTAGAGGAGACAATATATAAATATCTGTACACACAATAATATAAAAAACAAGTAAGTTAAGCACATGGTAATTAGGGAGGGATGGCACTAGCAGTTGAGGAGACCAGGAAAGATTTTCTGTAGAAGGTGGTGTTTGGGTAAGCTTCTGGAGCTAAATGAGAGATTATGTAAGACATAAGTGAGGAAGGAATGCATTCCAGTACGAAAGCAAAGAGATGGGAGATAGGATTCTCGGTGTGAGGAATCACAAGAAGGCCAATTTGACTAGACCATAAAGTGTGGGAAGAGAAGTAATGTATAATTAGATTGGAAAGATAGGTTGAAACTACATTATGAAGAGAGAAAAAACGTTTTAGAGGTAAAAATGGCAATGTTTGTGGGGTGAAGAAGAATGAGAAGTTGAGGATAATACCAAGGATAAAAATCTGGAAGAATGGAAGAATGATGGTGCAGAAAGAGGGAGAGTTGTTAAGAGTAAGTCACTTAACTGCTCTGAGCATCAGTTTCCTCATCTTTTAAATGGGGATGATAGTATTTGGATTATTTACCTTACAGGATTGTTGCAAAGGAAGAACTTTATAAATCTTCATTGTGTTGTGAGTTGTATTAAGTTTTTTTTTTTTCAGTCATATCCAATTCTTCATGACCCCATTTGGAGTTGGAATTTTCTTGACAAAGGTACTGGAGTAGTCTGCCATTTCCTTCTCCATCTCATTTTACAGAAGAGGAAACTGAGGCAAACAGGATTAAATGACTTGCCCAGGGTCACACAGCTAGTGTCTGAGGGCAGATGAATCTTCCTAACTCTAGGCCCACCGCTCTGTCCACTGTGCCACCTAGCTGCTATAAACCTTCAGGCCAACGAAAATTAAGAATCAGCCATAGGATAGAATGGGATTATCCAGACATATCAGACCCCTTCCTTGTCCCTGAAATGATACCATAAAGTAGGCTACTATATTTCTCCTAGCTACCATATTTCCCTCCCCTAATTACCTTTCCCTTTTCATCTCAATAATAACCACTGTAACTCTATGTATTTGTTAATATGTCGATGCTAAAATAAGATTCGTATAGTTTAAAGATACATAATACATATATATGTATAGCAAACACATATGTGTTATACACATACCCCTTTCTAAATATGTATATTAAATGCCTCAGTGGTGCTTTAAAGTTCTTGGGCACAATTAAACTACAGGGATAGAAGCAAATGTGTGTGTTTTTAGGCCTTTTGTTTAATGTAGCAAAACTACATTATCTGTAGGAACTTGAGACTAGGATCCTGTGTTGTGATGACAACTGGAGAATCATTTCAATGAGTTGGAAAAATGGAACTTAACAGATATAGCATGAAAGACGGCAGTTAATCTAACACCTAGAAGTGTGAATTGTGTTACATTAAACCTGTGAAACTCTTTTAATAGGCCATTTGTGATTTGTTTCTAAAATGGGCAAATCCAAGGTGGTAAAATTTAAAGAGCACTTAGAAACCCTGAGAGGTGGGGGCGGGATGGGGCGGGGGGGTGGGGGGGAGATGGAGGGAATAGCTGGGAATTTGAAACTCTCTAGCCACTAGAGGTTTGGCAGCTAGGTGGCTCAGTGGATAGATTGCCCAACCTAAAGTCAGGAAGACTCATCTTTGTGAGTTCAAATCACACCTCAAACACTTTTACTAGATGTGTGACCCTAGGCAAGTCACTTAACCTTGTTTGCCTCAGTTTTCTCATCTGTAAAATGAACTAGAGAAGAACATAGCAAACCACTCCAGTATCTTTGCCAAAAAACGCCAAACGGGGTCACAGAGAATCAGACATGACTGAAAGTGACTGAACAGCAGCCACAAAACACCAAAATATCTCCTTAACATTGCCTGGATTTATGCAAGTACGCTTTACATGACTTTACTCCAATCAACTTAATTTCACCCTAGCACCATTAATATATTACGTACTATAGAACATTAAATAATAAATAAATGTACATTTGTTGTTGTTGAGTTCAAACTCAAATAGAAATGGATCCCTGCAGACAGCATATTGGCTTAGAAAACCACAAATTAACATTAGTAATTTTTATTTATGTTGTCAAATATTTCCTAGTTACATTTTAATCTGGTTCAGGCAACACTGGAAGCTTCTTTTTTTAAAATTTACTTATTTTTAGTTTTCAGCATTCACTTTTATAAGATTTTGAGTTCTAAATTCTTCTCCCTCCCTACCCTTCCCCCTCCCCAAGATGGCATGCATTCTGACATAGGCTATACATGTACAATCATATTAAACATATTTCCATATTTGTCATGTTGTGAAAGAAGAATCAGAACAAAAGAGAAAAACCACGAGAAAGAAAAATCTTTAAAAAGATAGAAAATAGTATGCTTCCATTTGCATTCAAACTCCATAGTTCTCTTTTTGGATGTGGATAGCATTTTCCATCATGAGTTTTTTGGAATTGTCTTAGACCCTTGAATTGCTGAGAAGAGTTAAGTCTATCAAAGTTAGTCATTGCACAATGTCGCTATTACTGGGTACAGTGTTCTCCTGGCTCTGCTCACTTCACTCAGCATCAGTTCATGCAAGTTTTTCCAGGTTTTTCTGAAGTCTGCCTGCTCATCATTTCTTATGGAACAATACTATTCCATTACATTCACATGCTACAACTTGTTCAGTCATTCCCCAATTGATGAGCACTGGGAGTTTTGTAGACAGTCTGCAGCCAGAGGGCTGAGAGTTTGACATTTTTGAGTCCAACCCCCTCATTTTACAGATGAGGAAACTCAGGCCCAGAGAGGTTACATGTCCAAGGTAACAGAGACTGTGATAGAGGTATAATTTTTACCCAGGTCCTTTGACTCCCAATCTAGTATGTGTATGTGTATGTATAGATAGGCAATATCATATTCATACATATGTATGGTGGGTGGGTATGTTTGTACTCTGGCTTTGTAATCTCATCTGTTCACATGACTTCAGTTATTACCCTTAAACAGTTGACTGCCAAATCTCTCCCATTTGAGTTCCTGACCCAAATCTCCAACACACTGCTGGACATCTCTACTCAGATTCCCTCCTGGAGACCTCCTGACTTCTAATGACTTCTTCCCTGACATTGACACCTCAGGTGTGGAAAGGGATCCTTGACACTCAGCTTCTGCCCTTGCCTCCTCCTCTGGGACGACCTGCTTCCCAGGGCAGCCTGGAGCTAAATGAGACGGGACTGAACTGGATCAAATCTTGGAAATCATCAAGGGGTCATAAGACTGTCTGGGGTGGGGTCAGGACCCCAAGTCTCCTAGCTAGAACCCTGAACCCTGCCCTTCAGATATTTGCTTACCTCTGGAGGGTTTCAAGAAAGTGGTTTCCAAAGAATTCATAGCTCAGGAACCTGGGGTAAAGCTTCCTAGTGACATGGGACAACTTCATCTCTTCAGGTCTTCTGCCCTGGTCTCAGTGGCTGCTGATGGCAGAACAACTGAATGTGTTTCTCTTTCTTAGTAGTTTGATAGAACTCTGGTCCCCCTGTCTTCATCCTCCCACATCCAGGGCTGCTGTCACCAAATCCCTCCTCCTTTCCACCCTATCACCCTGACTAGCCCAAGGTGTGCTGGGGCCAAGCACTTTAGGACTGCTGTTCCCATTCTACTTAATCTTTTGTGTCTCCTATGAGCCTGGTCCCCAGGTCCTCCCTGTTTCTTTCCATTGATTTGGCTTCAAATTGGATGAAGAAGGTGGCCTCAGGGTTGAGTAACTGCCTGGTGGAAGAAGGGGATAGTGTAGGACTGAAGGCCAGGAGACCTGGGGCCTCTGGGGAGACAACGTCCATATTGCCAGGAGGAGGGGCTCTAGACCACCAACCCCTCACCCTTCCACCCAACTCCCAAGGTTGACAAATATGGAAACAGTATGAATTTACATTTTCTTCCCCTTCCCCACCCCAGTGCCTGGCCATAACTGTGAACCCCTCTCCTTTGTCTGCCCCCCTCCTTTATCCTTGTTCACCCCCTTCCCTACCCAAAGTGGCCTTGATGAAGTGCAATAGGGATAAAGGCATCCATCCATGGTCACACTTTTTTTTTCTATTTCAAAAAGGTCTATGTCATGTGTTTTTGTGAATAAAACTTTCAAATGAAAAAAAATCTTCCTCAAGGGTAGATATAACCATGTCAATCCTCCTCTCGAAAATCATCACAGGCTTCCTCTTATCTTGGGCATAAAATGGAAACTTCTCAACCTATGATTCTGGTCTCAATCTACTTCTCCAGACTTGTTTCACAAGTCTTTCCTTCATTTACCCACCATTCCATCCAAGCTGGCCTATTTGTTATTCCCTAAATATGACAATCAATATCTTGTCTCTCAGCCTCGGTGCAGGCTTTCTCCCCTGCCTGGAATGCATACCCTCCTCATTTCTGTGCCTTAGAATCTTGAACTTCCTTATAAGCTCAGCTCAGGTACCAGCCACTCTTTTTTTTTTCTCTCTCTCCCTCCTCAAATTATCTTTGTTTATTTATCTATTTCTATGTTATATCCCCTAGTAAAACATAAGTTCCTTGACGGTAGAACCTATTTTCATTTTTGGTCTCTGTATCCCAATGTGCCTTGCACATAGCTGCCTAATCAGCATTTAATTGAACTGAATCTCAGAATTGGAAGAGCTCTCAGAGATTATTCAGTCTAACTATACTAGCCTCTCTCCAATTTCCTCCAAATAGGTCATCCAGCTTTTGTTCAGGAAGGTGGAAGAAACCATCTCCTGAAGTTGTCCTTTCAGCTTTAAATAGCTCTAATCCCTAGGAAGTTTTTCATTAGATTGAGCTGGAGATGAAATCTACTATTGCAACTTTAACACACTGGTCCTAATTCTACCCTTTGGGGCCAAGCAGAGTAAGTTAAATCCATTTTCTGCCTCATAGCTTTTCATTTTCTTAGAGACAGCTATTATATCTTCCTTCCTCCAAAAGAAAACATCCCAATCCTCATACATCATGATCTCAAGGCCCATCACAGCCTGGGCATCTCTCCAGTTTGTCAATGTCCTTTCTAAAACGGGATCAGAGAACTGAACCCAGCACTCCATATGTGGTTTGACAATGGCAGAATACAGCAAGACTAACACCTCCAGAATCCTTCACAGTCTTTCTTGATTTGTCTTTAGGTGGTGTCAGCCTTTTTAGTGGCACTGCCAAACTGTGTATGACAAATTTAATTAAAACCTCACCCTGGTTCCTGCAATAGCCAGTCCACTTTTAATAGTCATACCTTTCTTATCTTGCCAAAATGACGCCTATAACGGATGTTTCACCTAACTTTAGGTTTCTCAGGAATCAGTTAAGGATGGTACCTGGTTATATGCTCAGAGCTTCCTTGATTTGGGTCTTATAGACTTTTCCCTCTTTCAAGGAGGTGTATTAAAATTCACATATGCCAGAGGGATTTAACACCTGAAGCCATTTTCAATGAATACTTTTAAAGTTGCTATACAACTCTGAATGAAATAGGTATGAATATATTTGGTTAAGAACAGTGCTTCAGAGAGCAGGGGGAAGGCCTACCATTTTATTGAGGATCACAGAATTTTAGGGGTAGCTAGATGGCGCAATGGACTCCAGCTTCAGACCTGGAGTCAGATAGAACTGGGTTCAAATCCTGCCTCAGACATTTCCTAGCTGTGTGACCCTAGGCAAGTCATTTAACTCTATTTGCCTCTGTTTCTTCTTCTGTAAAATGAACTAGAAAAGGAAATGGCAAATCATTCCAGTATCTTTGCCAAGAAAACCCCCAGTGGGGTCCTGAAGAGTCTAAAATGACTGAACAACAATAAGAATCCTTCACATTTTACAGATGAAGAAACTGAGGCCAAAGGAGGTTAAGTCAAATCACACAGATGATAAGAGGTAACCTTCAAATCCAGATCTTCTGACTACATATGCACTGTTCCTTTTACTCCATCACGCTTAGGGGCAACCTTTATGTAAACGTGATTTCATAGGCATATCAGCCAAGATTTTAATTTGGGAGTTCAGAAATAATCTAGCTAGGTCTCCTACCCTGAGGCCAACACAGGGCATAGTAATAAAAGGGAAATAACATCAAGATTGCTATATGAATCAGCTATCAATGTTGATTCATTGATAACTTGGAAAGGGAAAGTGGGGAAATGGAGGACAAGAGTATGAGTTGCAAGTGAGAGACAAGAGGAACAGAATCTAATAAAACAGAGGACCCTGCTTTTCTGTTGTTAGAATCCTAGAATATAAGTACTTAATTGGAACTTTCCTACAAAGGAGATCAATCGTTGAGTCTATCCCCTGCCCCATTTGATAGATAAGATATCTGAGGTTCAGAGAATTGAAATTACTTAAATTGAGGGAGGTCACACAGTTCGTTAGAGACAGAGGGAAGGCTTGAATCCTGTTCTCCAGTCTCCCAGTCCAGCGTATTTTCTATTACATGCCAATGCCTTCAAGGATTTGTTTTTCCCCTCTGTTCTAGGCCTTCCCAATCCAAAACTAGGCCCCTTCCCATCTAGACCACTGCCTTGCCCTCCACAAACTCCATCAGATACAATGGGCAAAGTAAGGGAGGAAAGAGGCAGAGAAGTGAAAAGCAGAGCCAAGAGAGTTGTGTTACAGCATCCTTCCGCCAACAGCTGACATTTTTACTATCAGTTTAGCTGGGTGTAGCTTAGGGTGGTCTTGAACCAACCACACTGCCAGGAGCATAGTTGTTATGGCAGCCAAGAGGTCAAAATGACCTGCTTGGCTTCTTGCTCCTGGATTCTCTACAGCTGGGGCCATTTAGCCCCACCCCTCCCACCTACAGGCTTAGCCCCACCCTGGACTCTAAGGTCAATTTGGTCCATTGGCAAGAGAGATATAAGGATTCACAGATTCGCAGCCCAAGACACTCAGCATCATCTCATAGGCTTGTTTATGAGGATTGAATGAGATAATGCATATAAAGCACCTTGTGAACCTTAAAGAATCATAGAAATTTCTGCTATTATTAATATTCTTATTGTCCTGCTCTGGCTTTTCACCCCAGTTAGAGCACAGTACTTTTTCCCTGCCTCTGTGACCAGGCCCCCACTCTCACCACCTGGTATCTCAGTCTCAATCCTAGGGTTCTGTCTTCTTTCTCTCATCCTTTTAGTCTAATCTCTTTCCTTCTCTCTTTCCTTATACCCCAGGCCCTTTGAGACTAGGGTACCCCCATTTCACAGGTTTCTCACAAGACCTGGAATTCTTCCCCTGAACCAGAGACCCTCTGACTGGCTCCTCAGTCCCTACTGTCAGCCATTCATGACACTTGCCTCATTCTGCCCTAGTTTGCTACCTCACGCTTGTTGCTACATTCCCCTGATTTTCCAAAAACTTGTCTAGACTTCATCTTGGGCACCCCAAAGGAAGAGATGCTTTGGAAAGGTCCCAACAGCGGATACTATCTAGTCTTGAGTGTAAGTATCTTAGACATCACTGATTCACTGAGCAGAGAAGTGAATAGAGGTAGGCAACGTAGGCTATTGCCTATGGTGCAACCCAGAATGGAGGCAATGACAAACATTTTCTACTATTATTTTTTATAAAATGCATATTTTAATGTCTTCAAATTCTACTCTTCAAAATCCAAAGGTACTTATTTTGTGATCAGTCATTTCAATTAAATTCACCCAGCATTTATTAAACATTGGGAACATAAAGTCCAAAAGCAAAAATGAAAATCCTGAAATAGTGCCCTGCCCTCAAGGAGCATGTATTCTATTGGAAAGCAAAGTTCCTGATATTAAAGTGAATCACAGAATTAGAAAGGACCTGAATAATCAGCTAACTCAGAGGTGTCAAACATGCTACCAATGGGCCACCTATAGTCCACAACACCTCAAGTGCAGTCAGAATCAGATTAAAATACAGTTCCTGTCTGATTTTGATATGCTGGTGTATCAATAAAAAAAATAAACACATAAACATGTGTGTTTTTTTAAGTTAATATGTAGCTCACAGGGATTCTTATGCATGATTTAGTAGCCCTGTTTCTGTTTAAGTTTGATATCACTTATTGGGCAGCTAAGTGGAACAGTGGATAGAGCACAGGACCTATAGTCAGGAAGACCTGAGTTCAAATCTGGCCTCAAACTTACTATCTGTGTGACCCTGGGCAGGTCACTTAGCTCTATTTGCCTCAGTTTCCTCATCTGTAAAATGAGCTGGAAAACGAAATGGTAAACCACTTCCCTATCTTTGCCAAGAAAATCTCAAATAGGATGACAAACAGTTGGACACAACTGAAACGACCGAACAACAACACTTATATCAGTTCCTAAATCAGAATTCTCTCTCCAGCATCCCAGGCCACTTTACAGATTCTCACTTCATGCTATGTCACCCACTCTCCAGTCCCTACCTCCCTCTGGAGGTGTGAACCCCGTCACTCCAAATTCTGATTGATGAGCACATCCCCTCATTTTGTTTAGACTGAAACCCCCCCTCTACCTCCAGGTGATGCTGCCTCCCAAATATCCTGTCACTTTTCAGTGACTTTTCAGCTCTGCCTCTGAGTAAAATAACACATTAACACTGCCATTTCTGGCAAAGGACATCTCAATTGATTGCTCAATTATCATCATCATCCAATTCCTATTCTCTCTCTTCCCCAAAACACTCTTACCTGGCCACCATCTCCTTAGATGTTGTCTCTCCCCACCCCCCCCACCATTAGAATACAATCTTGACCATGCGGGCTTGTTTACTTGCCTGCATTTTTATCCCCAGTACTTAGCACAGTTCTTGGCACGTGTGAGCACCCAATAACTGGCCAACCCATCTTTACTTGAAGACCTCCACTGATAAGGAAACCCACCACCCTGAGGCAGCCTATTCTGCTTCTTTCTCTTGAGCCATGATTGTTGGACCATTTTTCTTATATCAAACTCAACCCACCTCTCTAAAACTTCCACCCACTGCTCCTAGTTCTGCCCTCTGGAGCAAATCTGAACAAGTCTAATCTCTCATATGTTATTATTTAGTCATTCATTCAACTGTGATTTTGTCCATATGGTTTTCTTGGCAAGAATACTAGAGTGATTTATCATTTCTTTCTCCAGTGTGTCCCTATTTTACAGGTGAGGAACTAGGTCAAATGAGGGTGAAGTGACTTGACCAGGGTCACAGCTAGTAAGCATCTGAGGTTGGATATGAACTCAGGTTTTCCTGACTCCAGGCCCAGTGCTCTATCCACTGTACCACCTAGCTGCTCCAATCTCCCAAGTGACCACCCTTCAAATACTTGAAGACAGCTATCACATCACCCCCATCCCCCCACCTTCTCTTTTCTAAGCTACATATCCTGTTCCTTCAACATCCATACAGAATGGGCACTGGTTCCCTCAATATTCTGATTGTCCTCCTCTGGACTGATTTCAGTTTGTCAATGTCCTTCCATGATGTCCCAAAACAAACATGATATTTAAGACTTTCAGTGAACAGTAACACAGAAGTTGCAGTTTTCAAAGGGGAGCATAATTGTGAAACCCTGCCTAGGGTACAAAAGTGTCTCCAACCCATTCTACTAACCATTGCAACTGATAGAGGTTCTCTGAGGGTAATGAAATGTAATCTTGGTGGCTTTCAGGTAGCCTTGCATTTAAACCATTGCCTGAGTTTTCTCAAAACCCTTAATGCACACTTGGGCAAAAGTGCATTAAGAAGGAAGTTGCCTACATGGTTAGATTTGAGAGAAACTAAGAAAATCCCGCCTACTACCAAATGACTCTTTCATGGGCCTGTCCTGATCCCTGAAAACCCCCACTCCCCCTTGACCATTAGTCTCTTCTTTAGGGCAGGCTTTGAAGGATTCTAACAAATTACATACTGTTCTTTGGGAGAGGTGATAAACTAAGCCACTGTCAAATAATTTAAAGGTCATGTAGCGGGATACATAGAAATGGACCAAAGGAAAGGTCATTTTTTATAGGGGAGAGAGGGTAAAGATAGGTCAGAAACATGGTGCACTCTCTAAAAGTTGAGGTCTGCCTAGACAACCATAGCAAGGAGCCTGGGCAGGTGGGGAGGCAGGTAAGGGTGGTTGTCACCTCTTCTATGAAAAGATGAATAAATAAGGTAAAGATACATTTCACCTACTTTCTAAAATTTACCAATGACTATGCTCATAGTCTCTGAAAGTGAGAGTATCCACTTGGAGACAAAGAGAAGAAGCCGTGCCCTAGATCTTATCCCCATGCTTTACTCAGCTATAACCTCACTGAGAGTCAGTGGGGGAAAGGGGCTGGATTTTGATTCAGAGAACCTGAGTTTGAAACCTGGCTTTGTCACTTACTACATATGTGAATCTTGGTCAGGTTTTTTAAACCCTCTGGGATTCACAGATTCCTCCAAGGAGGTCCCTTCCAACTCCAAATTTATAATCGTGTGATCCTTCAAGCAGGAGTTTTCATTTATGAGTCAATTTCCCCATTTCTCTAGTCATTTAGAGAATGTGTTTTGCTTTCAGTTGAAAACAACTCATTCCAATTCTAAATGCTCCCTTTCTCTTATTCAGGCACCTGCATTTTATTAAAGGTCCTTCTTTCTGAGCTGATGTACAGCCAGTTTCCAGGTCTAAAAATAGGTGCTCTACATCTCACCTCATTAGGGTTAGAAACATTCTGTGTATGTTGCCAGAGCTACTTGTTTCTAAGCGTCTGAAGGACTTCTTCTGATCTCTTCAAGGGAAAGGGTTAAAATGATGAGGCATTGGATTGATCCTCATGGGGCATTCTGATTAGCTATTGGTCAAAAGTCATGATCTTATCCCCCAATTATTAGTGGCATCATGACCTCCTGCTCCACCTATGCCCCATGTCCCAGACTTTGAAGCTATTTTATGGGGAGTTATCTTGGAAGCACACCCTGTTCCCTCAAGGTTAGTGACCAGGACTTTGAGATCCAGACATGAAAGAGATGAGGAAGTGCAAACTGTTCTTTCCAAGCAACCTGCTTCTGCCTCCAAAACTTTGGCTAAGGAGATGCCTGCCTTGATGTGCTTCCAGGTCTATCTTCAGTGGGTGAACCTGGGGCCTGGGAAAAGCCGCAGATTTGGCCATGGCTTGAAGGCCCAGCCCTCCAAAATACACATGGTGATAGCACGGGCCAGGGAACCACCTCACAGCTCTCCTCTTCAGCTTGGGTTTTGCTTTTGGCAGGTCAAGATGACCCTGTGGTTAAAGCTGACTTTCTCTTTCCATTTGGTGCTTATTTTCAGGGTAGTTTGGGGTAAACTGCATGGGCGGGTTCTTCCTAGGCGGGGCTGTGTTCATAGAATCAGAACTTCAGGAAACAAGAAAGAGTTCAGAGAGGCAGCATGATATAGAGAAGAGAAAGAATGATAAACAAGGCATCTGAAGAGCTTAATTCTAGTTTTAGCTCAATAGCCATATGACCTTATTCAATCATTCCTGTGAGCCTCAGTTACCTCATCTACAAAATGGGTGTAGAGGGATTGCTCCCTCCCTCTGGGTCACTCGTTTTGGCTTTGGAATAGCTGTTGGCTCCCTATTCTTCAAGAAGTAACCCAGGATATCTTGTATGGCCTAGCCCAGCTGCCTTGGAAGAAAATCATAGGCATGAAGTCAAACAAAAAGTGTTCCTCCATACCCAAAACTCATGGCTGACACAAGTGCTTGGGTATTGGGAGAATGAGATGATAAATACCTATGGATCTACCTTGAGCCAAACTGCAATCAAAGGCCTATTTTAATGATCTCTGGGAGATGTTCCCACAGCAACCAGGGAAAGACCCCTTTCTGGAGGTTCTCTTTTCTGTGGGACCCAGTTGTAAAACAACAGAAGTGTTTTAATAGCCTGGAAGTATTCTGGACCAAAAGGTGTGAAAGATCTGTAATAATTATATAAGAAAGTACTCCAGGACAATCTTTCCACAGTCCAGTTGCTTTGAGAGCTGGCACCATTTCCTGGGAAAGAAAATTAAATCGGGGAGGAGCGGCAAAGCAGAACAAGACAGTGACCCACAACACTTACTGGAAACAGAGGACACCAGAATCAACAAGAAAATTGTCTACAAAAAACCAAGGAGGCACAGAACCAATGGGGAGAAGTGAACCCCAGACTTCCTCCTCTCTGAGGCCCCACTCAGGGTAGCATTGCAAGCCACAGGAACTGTAGGGGCCTTTGGGGGGGGGGTGACCACTGAAGTGGGGAGGGGAGGAGTCCCAACTATCATTCCGCTCACATGAAAGTCCTTTCTGTGTCCTTACTGAGGAAGCAAAATTGATCTATTTAGAAGCCTTAGGAGTCTGAGTGCTTCTAAATGTAGCTGACAGTCAATCCTACGGGATTACCAGTTACTGATGTTACTGAGTTCTATCAAATAAGATGATATTTGTAAAGTGCTTAGTAGAGCCTGGCACATAGTAGGCACTTAACAAGTGCCTTAAAAAATAAAGCAGAGGAAGTGCTTAATAAATGCTTGTTACCTGCCGCCTTCCCTATCTGGGTAAGGTGGGTAAGTCAGATGTGGCAGCTAGAATTTCAGCCTGAAGTCAGGAAGACTTACATTCCTGAGTTCAAATCTGACTTCAGACACTTGCTAGCTTTGTGATCCTGGGCAAGTCACTTAACTCTATTTGCCTCAGTTTCCTCATCTGTAAAATGAGCTGGAGAAGGATATGGCAAACCACTCTAGTATCTTTGCCAAGAAAACCCCAAATATGGTCATGAAGAGTTGGACACGACTAAAACACTGAACAGCAATAACAGCCAGATAAGCGATGTGCACCACTTTCTTCATATGCCTCAGTAAACTTTTCCTGAAAGGGCTACATGGGGAGAATACTTGCCCTACCTAATTAAAAGACTTTTGTGAAGTTCAAATGAAGCATTAGGTAAATCTGAAAATACTATATGGATATGAGATTACTAAATCATGCTTTTTTCTTCTATCTCTAGATTCTGTTTGCCTTTAAAAGTGAATTTATTATCAGCAACAGATGCCAGATAAGACACCATTAGAGGTCAAAGTCTAAGCAATGTTACTGGGCATTTCCAGTAAAAGGTGGATCTAATTGAGGGTGGGCCCTCTGTACAAGCAGAGTAAGTATTATGGTTTGAGGGGCAATTCAAATCCACCAACTTTTTTTGTGTCAATTATGAGGAAGATTGTTGTTGTTCCATTGTTTCAGACTCTTCATGAGCCCACTTGGGGTTTTCTTGGCAAAGATACTGTAGTGGTTTGCCATTTCCTTCTCCAGCTCATTTTACAGATAAGGAAACTGAGGCAAACAGGGTTAAGTGACTTGCCCAGGGTCACCCACCTAGTAAGTGTCTGAGGCCAGATGTGAACTCAGGAAAATGAGTTTTCCTGACTCCAGACCTGGCAATCTATCCATTCCTCCACCTAGCCACCCCTTCTGAGGAAGTTACTGTTGATACAAAGGCAAAAATGAAACAGGTATTATAATCAAAAGGATTCTGGGAATCTTCTTCTGGGAAGCTGATAAGTATATGCAACATGAAGACTGAATAAATACCAAGTAAATTTGGTGTGAGGTGAGCACTACCCACTGAGGTAAGCAGGAAAGGTTTCCTGTAGGAGGTAGTACATTAGCTATGCTTTGAAGGAAATGAGGGATCGTTAGAGATGGAGCAAGGGAAAGCATTCCAGGCAACAGCCTGTGCAAAGGCAAGGAGGTAAAAGAAGAAATGTTGTAAATGGGGAATGGTGAATAGGCCAATCTGTCTAGAATGTAGAGTATGTAAGGAGGACTAATATGAAAACAGTCTGGAAAGATAGATTAAAATCAAAGTTCAAGGACTTTAAATGCCAGTCAAAAGAGTTCATATGGAGGACATATTAGAGAAAAGAGGTATATTAGAAGCAGGGAGACCAATTAAGATTTCAAGATGTATGGCACAAAGTTCCTCAGTGTGTTCTTGATCTGGTCCAACCACTATTCCCGGCTTTGTCTTCTTTATTTGCTTTCAGTTTTACTGATGTGTTTTGTTTTTACCTTACAAACATTTCCTTCTTTTTTTTTTTTTTGTCATCCTTGCCACCTTTATGGGTGTGAGACAAAGTCTAGAAATTTTTCTAATTTACATTTCTCTAATTAGCAGTGATTTGGAGCATTTTTTTTTATATGGCTCTAGATAGCCTGGGTTTCATCCCTTGAGAGCTGTCTGTACATATGCTTAGATCACTTACCAATCCAGTAATGGCTTTTTACGATCAATTTGAATCAGTTCCTAACATATCTTGGAAACAAGACCTTCATTGGAGAAACTTGCTACAATTTTTTTTTTCTCAGTGAGTTGTTTCCCTTTTAATCTTAGCTTTCTTAAATTAGTTTGTGCAAAAAGAAATTTAATTCTATCTAATCAAAATTATCTATTTTAGTTTTGTCTTCTGAAATGCTATTTTGATTTTGCATAGCATAATGGAGTTTGAGGTACAGGGTTCAAAGTGTGGTGGTTCCCCTACTATTGAAGAAAACAAAGTGTTATAAAAACTTTGACAGTTTTGTTCCGTTTTTTATCTGTTTTCTTACCACCAGAATCATCAATAAATATTCATACTATGATATAGCTCAACTAGAGTTTTTGACAAATTTTTCATAGACTTATTTTTTTCTGCCTCTGCTTTTCACTGTTTCTAATTGTGATGTTGCTTACACTCTTCCACTATCCTCCTCCAGTAGTGATTTTACAAGTGAGTTTGATTCTATGCAATCTTGTCCTCCACCATCTTTTCTCTCCTTGGCAAGGCAATCAAATGTTTACTGGCTAAGGCAATTTCTGGGTTTTTTTGGCCTACTCATTATGGCAATGGCTTTATATCATTTAAACATTTGTCACAATTGCTAGCAATCAAGTTCAATATCTTTGCCCTTTGCCATTTCCCATTTTTTTAGTGCAAATGGCTCGTTTGAACAAGTTAAGCTGAAGCTATTAGAAATGTTCACATGGGGCAGCTGGGTAGCACAGTGGATAGAGCACTGGCCCTAGATTCAGGAGGACCTGAGTTCAAATCTGGCCTCAGACACATAACACTTGCTAGCTGTGTGACCCTGGGCAAGTCACTTAACCCCATTGCCTAGTGGGAAAAAAAATGTTCATAGAGTCTTCTTTAGTCTAACAATCAAAAATCATTATTAAACACCAACACTGTGCCAGATGCGGAGGATACAAAGACTAAAAAAAAATGAAACATTTTCTTCTGTCAAAGAGCTTAAAGTCACATTGGGGAAAACAACATGTATGTATAGTATGTAATTATACACATAATTAATATATGTAGAATAAACAAAAAATGCATGCAAGGTAGTTGAATACAAGGTAGCACATAAAAATGCACTAGCAGTACTTGGTAGATCAGGAAAGAAATTATGCAGAAAGTGGCAGTTGAGATATGTATGAGGGGTGGGATTTTATGAGATGGAGATGAGGGGAGAGTGAATTACTGGCCTAGAAGACTGCCAGTGCAAAAGTACAAAGATGGAAAATAGAATGCCATGTATGAGAAACAGAGAAGGCCAGTCTGGCTGCACTATAGATTGCTCAGGGAGCGGACCACTGTATAATGTGAAGAGAAAGAGAGGTTGAGGTGCTTTAGAAGCCAAACAGAGGAATTTTTTGAATTACTTTGACCCTTATGTGGAAGATGTATTGGAGTGGGAGACAGTGGCAAAAAGGACAATTGGGAAATCATTGCAATAATCAAGGCAAGAAGTAATGAGGACCTGAAGTTAGGAGGTGGCTACATGAGTAGAGAGGAATTAGATGTGAGAGATATTGCAAGGGTTGAAACAGAAAGATTTGGCAATTGATTAGATACTTGAGCTGAGGGAAAGGGAGGATTTGATGATAAGGTCAAGATTACAAACCTGCAAGACTGAAAGGATTGTGCTAGCTTCAACAGGAACAAGGAAGCTCGGTAAAAGAGTACAGTGGTTGGGAGGGGGTAGCTAGGTGGCACAGTGGATAGAGTACTGGCCCTGGAGTCAGGAGGACCTGAGTTCAAATCCAGCCTCAGACACATGACACTTATCGGCTGTGTGATTCTGGGCAAGTCATTTAACCCCGATTACCTCATCAAAAAGAAAAAGAAAAAAAGAGAGAGAGAGAGTACATTGGGGGAGAGAATAATTTCTGGTTTTTGACATGTTGAATTTGAGATGTCTTTGGGACATCTGGTTTGAAATGCCTGATAAGCAGTTGTTAACATGGGACAGGAGACAAAGAAAGAAACTGGGGATGGAGGGGTGTGTGTGTGTGTGTGTAAAATCTGATAATTAAGAAATTATTGATAACTTTGGAGAAAAAAGTTTTAGTTGGATGAAGAATTCAGAAGTTGGATTGCAAAGGGTTGAAGAGTAAGATGAAAGGAAGTGGGGCTACAAGTCTAGACAGCTTTTTCTGGAAGTTTGGCTTAGAAAGTGGGGAGAACTATAAGACAATCACTTAAGATAGTAAGGTCTAGTAAAGGATTTTTAAGAATAGAGGAGGCATGTCTGAAAGCTATAGGAAAGGAATGAGTAGATAGGAAAAGTTTGAAGATTTGAAAAAAAGAGGGAAATCTTCTGCATAAGACAGGAAGGGATGAAATCAAGGTAAGAGGATTTGTCTAGGAGGACTATTGCATTGTCGGAGACTGTAGGAAATAAGGAAAAAGGTGGGTGATAATATCAATGAGTTTTGACAATTGAACAAAAGGGTGAGGGATTCAAGATTAATTGACATCTAACTGGTTAACTATACAATTGCAATTGGGAAGGGTGGAAAGTGAAGTAAGAGCAGGAATAATGGCCTTAGAAAAAACTGAAGGGTAGAAGGATTGGAGATTGCATTGAGGACAAGGAATAGATTTAGAAGGACTGAGGCATAGGAAGAAATGGAATGGTAGGCAATTATGGTTAGATACAAGAATGCCAGAATTTTTGACCAAAGAAATGAAACACTTGTAGGTAATGGTAAGATCCAGCAATGGATAGTTCCTATGTGTGGCTTAGATAGAGTAGAGGCATAGATCTTGGGATTTGAGGAAATTGGGGGACTGGGAGGTTAGAGTATTTGGGGGAGAATCAACATGAATGTTGACATGCCCTAGTATAAAAGCAGTGGTTGGAGAGAAGAGGAAAAGAGTGAGACTGAATCCTTTGACAAAGGAAAAAGAATGACCTATGGGCCAGTAGACAGCAGCCACCTTGATCTGTAAAGGGTGAAAGTTTTTAAGAGAATGAACTTCGAAAGAGAAGAGGTTGGTGACTGCTGACAGCAGAGAAATGTCTGGCAATGTCAGTGAGGAGCAATGAATATTGATTTTCTTTCTCTCTAGGACTTGTGTGTCGGAGAGTGTGAGAGAAGAGATATCCAGGGCTGGAGAAAATGGCCTGAGATGTAGTAGCATCTGGGAGAAGCAAGTACAAGCAGGTAAAAGAAATATGAAGAAGAGATCCAAAATAAAAGGATGTTTCTTCATTATGGAGCAGAAAATCCAGAGAGCATGGTGGAAGGGTGGGCAGAGTTCTGCCCTTCTTTAGCTTTTCTTCTAATTTGATGTGGATTTTCACCTCTCTGTTCACTGGACGACCAACAAACAGCTGCTTCTGATATGCCTCCCACATCAATTACCTGTTGTTTCTTGTCTGACCAAATATAGTCAAGTTCATTTTTTTTTTGTAATGATGTGTGATGTTCACCAGATCTAGTACCTCCAAACTCTTTTCCAGAAGAAAATATCCATTGCATGTAAGCATAAGGCTTCTCAGTATTTTAGAGATCTTTAGCCTCTTTCATTTCTATAATGTGAATCATATATCCCAACATTTTTAACCATACTTCTTTGTGCCCACCTTCACATAAATGTTATCAAATTATATATTGACTTGGTTTGGAAGGATGTGTCAAGTGCTTTGAATTTCTCTGCCTCTTTATCCTCTGTAGTCAATGTTAGGGTATAAGCTACAATTATTTTCATTTTTTTCCCTTTTTTTTTTAGGCAATTGGGGTTAAGTGACTTGCCCAGGGTCACACAGCTAGTTAGTGACAAGTGTTTGGTCTGAGGCCAGATTTGAACTCAGGACCTCCTGACTTCAGGGCCAGTGCTCTATCCACTGAGCCACCTAGCTGCCCCTACAATTATTTTCATGGTGTTATTTTTGCTTTATGTATCATAAGCTCTGCAAGACGGACGACCAAGTAGCACATGAAATGATGTATTTCATTGCCTTTGGGCACCTGTACCAACCTTTTGGTTTACTTCTTCCTAGGGAAGTGGTTACTCATCCTTTCATTTATTTACAATGGCATTTCATCTTCTGGTTTCATTTTTTGCAAGAATATTAATAGTGATGTGGTTCAGTTCTTCTAACTGCATGTCAATTCATTGAATTTTGGACAAATGTCCAAAAGATCCAGTACTTTGGAAGATATTTATTACAACCATGTGGTTCTTTAGGGCAGCTAGGTGGCACAGTGGACAGAGCACTGGGTCTGAAGTCAGAAAGACTCATCTTCCTGAGTTCAAATCTGACCTCAGACAGCTGTGTGACCCTGGGCGAGTCACTTAACCCTTTTTGCCTCAGTTTCCTCATCTGAGCCAGAGAAGGAAATGGCAAACCACTCCAGTATCTTTGCCAAGGAAATGCCAAGTGAGGTTATGAAGAGTTGAACATGACTGAAGAATGACTGAACAACAATGTGGTTCTTTAGAACTTCTAATCAGTTTTCTGTCTTGCATCATTATGGATGCAAAAGTGGACCATATGCAACTGAAGGAAAATTTCCTAATTTTTTCTTTGTTCCATGGGTTTCTATGACTGACCTTCTTGTAATAAGCCTCTCTATAGCTCACTAGATGGATTCTCAGCCAGCAGATCCATCCTGTCTCTGGGCCCATTCTTGAAGTCTTTCCAATACAATTGAACCTGACAAAGCTTAATCTCCTCATAGTCTTCAAGAACCCAGAGCCAGCTTCATGACAAAACGGGGCTCTTGTGGAGGCCACAAAGGAACTAGGGGCATAAAGATGAAATACACCCTCAGACCTTGCCTTCTGGGAGCTTGGAATCTCATAGAAAGCAGAAGACATACTAGAGGAAAGAACACTGTTTGGAGTCAATAAACATGGGTTCAAATCCTGGCTCTGACAACCACGTGACTTTGGGCAAGCATCTTAACCTCTTTGGGCTCTAACTTTATTCCCCATAAAGCAAGGGAGAGACTTTTAAGTTCTCTTCCAAGTCTCTAATCATGATCCTGTGATCTTTAAGGACCCTTCTGGCTAACAATCTTATGATACTAGGACATGTACAAAGGAAAATAAAATACAGGGCAGAATGTGATGAGTATAAGAGAATCCCGGACAGGACTGTGAAAATGTTGGGAAATAGAGACTACTTTTAGCTTGGAGGAATCAGGGAAGGCTTCCTGGAAAAGGTTGAATTAGAGTCGGACCTTACAGGAAGAAAAGGAAGAAGTATAAAAAGTCAAGGTAACAAAGGAGTGTTTCCAGCATGGGTTGGTGGCCTACATGAGCATGTAAAGGTGGACTTCAGAGAATGAGATCAAGTGCTACCTAGTATTGTAGTGTAGTTTGACTATAGGAGTATAGTTTTAGCCACTATTGCAGTATTGTTGTTTGTCATTGGCTCTCAAAGAAGACCAATGACATCACGGGTGATATCTTGACTCATGCATGAATTGGATTTAAGTGAGGCAAAGCTGCACAAAGGCATTAGCTTCACTTTCTCTTCCAGAGCCATCAAAGTCCAGTGACAGTACAAAAGTCAAGACCACTGGTGATAGTCTGGGATGCAGAGGATGACCTTGGCATCATCAGTGTCTGACCAAGCCCTCAGGCTCCACAGAGTCTGCTTCAGTCGCCTTCATGGCTATTGGAACAAATTGTTCTCTTCTGCCTTCCTATTCTGCCAGACGGAATTCTTCACAGTGCTTGGGGTAGACACCTCACTAACTCAACGATAGGTTTGTGGCCTGTCAGCTACCTAGTTTAGCCAGGTTGTATTAATTGTAGCTTAATTGTCTTCTGTATCACAGCTTTACTTGTATTTAGAACAATCAAGCCTATATGAATATGGCTTTGATCCTGCAGCATGTGAAGACTTCCCACAGTGGAAAGGGCAGATAAGAGCTATTTTTTTTCCAATGGCCTTGAAGGCAACTGAAGCAAGTGCTGTGGAGCACTTAGAGTTTGGTCAGACATTGAAGATGTCACGGTCATCCATTGTAACCAGGTCATTGCCAGTCACGGGCAACTCTGCCTCACTTAAATCCAATTCATCCATGAGTTAAGATGTCACCCTGTGATGTCGTTAGTCTTCTTTGTAAATGAAAGACAAACAACAATAGTCAGGCTAATTCATAAATTATATGAAAGGAAGTAACATGAGATAAGATTGGAAAGGTGAGCTGGAGCCAGATGGTATAGGTCCTTAAATGCTAGGCCAAGGACTTTGAATAGAGAAGCTGAGAATCATGTTAAGACCCTGTATTAGGGAGATAGTTTGGCAATTATGTGACTGAAGGCAGCATTGCCTGGTGGATAAGGCATTGAACTTGAGGTCAGGACGACAGGTTCAAATCTCACTTTCACCATTTTGTATTACCATGAGCAAAACACTTAATTTCTTTGTGTCTCAGTTTCCTTACCTGTAAAGTTAAGGGGCTAGGCTCACCGGCCTCTTCCAAGTCTAAAGTTGTGATCCTATGAAGGATGAAATGAAGAGAGAGACTAAAAGCAGTGAGACCACTTAGGAAACCTTATAATAGATGAACTCCAGCAAGATGTGTTGGGGGCCTGAACATGGGTTGTGGTAACAGTCTAGATGAAGAGAGGTAGGGGAATGCATGAAAAAGATGAAGGTAGACTTGACAAGACAGTTTGGTAACTGATTAGAGGGAGGAGGTACAGTAAGTAAAAGGTCAAAAGTGACTATGAGATTTTGAGCTTGAGTAACTGAGAAGATGCTCATGTCATCTCCAGATATAAGGAAGCTAAGACAATGAGGGAGATACATGAGTTTGTGAAAACATAATTCTTCCCAGCCCTATACTTACCATCTGTCATCTCATTGATGTAAGAATTCCATTCAATGATGCAGTTTTCTATCCATCCATGCCTGCCCATCCTACAGATAACTTACTCATGTCCCATAGGTTCACCAGAGTTCATCCACTCAACATTTTGGGACCCTTCCTTGCTTCCTTCCTTCTTTCTTTCTTTCCTTCCTTTTCTTCCTTCTTTCCTCCCTTCCTTCTGAAATTGTGAAGATAGTACCTGTTGGAGTCAAAATATAAACAAAGACAACCAAAGACGGTTTCTTTCTACAAAAGTAAAATCAGAATATAATTCTGGGCAACTCTTTAACAAGGCAGGAATCTTGCTGCTTTAGTCAGAAAAAGCCAGTTAAAAGTCTCACATTTGCTTTGGCATGATCTCTTTGAAATGGGCTTGAATAACAACTCAGTAGTTGTTTTGGAAAAGCCAGAAGAATGTAATGATTCTGTGTCATGCAACACACTAGAAAGAATGAGTCTGTTAGGAATGAGTGACACAGTTCTCTGCGTGGGGAATTTAAATGACCTCCATTATAAAAATCTCTAGTTTCAGTTGAATACTGAATTTAATAACTATTACTGTGGCTTGGATGACCCCAGAGGCATTTTTTTTTTTGTTATTGTGTTCAATCACCTTCTTTGGTAATAGACCCCAGTGGTAAGAGGTATTGACTAGGAGTCCAGCCTCCTAAATTGAAATGGTGACTCCATCTCTGATTGGTGGCCAAGCCTTCTCTGTGAACCAGTTGTTCCACGAATAAAATTTTCCAGGGTGGTCTATTTCAAAATTGTTTGGTTTAAGAAAGTATTTCCCAATGTTTTCCAGTTCATGAGAAGGGAAGGAAGGAAAGGAAATTGGCATTTATTAAGTACCTACTACGTGCCAGGCACTGTGCTAAGTTAGCTCTTTTACAAATATCTCACTTGATCCTCACAACAATCCTGTGAAATTGACACTATTATTATCCCCTGAGGAAACTGGGACAGACAGAAATTAAGTGACTTGTCTGAGGTCATATAGTTAATAAGTATCTGAGGCTGGATTTGAACTCAGGTTTTCCAAGCCCAGCACTCAATGCATTGCGCCACCTTTGTTGCCTTTGATAGACCAATGAAATTGGTGGAATCACCTGGGGGAGGCACGTGGCCCATTTTATCCAGTGATCCAGTCAATTGTCAACCCAAGCCCTACAGTCTTAATAACTATTACTAACCTCCAACCCTGCCCTCTCCCAAGTGTCTTGGGCCTTTTCTTCACCATGGCTACCATCCTTTTCCCTCACTACAGAACAAGAAACAAGAACATTGGCCATTAAAATAAACTCAAATGAGTTGAGGAAAAGAAAGGTGGCTTAGAGGAAAAGAGTGAAGAAGAAGTTTAGGAAACCCTGGATCCAGTTCCTTAGCAAGACTTGGACACCTTTCACCAAGCAGGCAAAATTCCATGACATAAGGTCACTAGGAGAGTTGCCAGAGGAGGTAGGCCCCTTGTATGTTCTCATTGCCCCACTATGGAAAAGTATAAAAAGTTCCTGTTAGTCTATATACCATCAGACCCAATATCTGACTGATGTCTAGGGAAGTCTGGTGTAAACTTGAACAAGTCACTTAATCTCAATTTCCTTTCATGGAAAACAGAAATTCTTCCTAGATACATAGAAGGACTTTTTCTGTGGAATCCTTCAACTTTTACAAGGATATATAAACTTTCCTCAGTGGGATAGTAAGAAGCAAAGCCTTTTTCTGTCATTAAACAAATGCTTTAAGCATAAGTTTTTATTTCCTTTAGTCAATTTTTAATTATGACCTTGGTAATTATTAACATACATGAACATGTCCATATGTAAAGGACAGAGAAGATTGCATATGAAGCTGTAAATCTCCCATGTACACCTTAATTTTTAAAGTATACATCAAATTTAACATGACAGCATTAACACTGCCTTTCTTGTGTATGTCTCCTTCAAAACTGCCTTCTGCTCTCTTCCGTGTATTCTTAAAATGTTTTGTTAATATCCTTTCTTTCCTTTTTAAAATTTTCTCATGACTATTACTAGTCCTTTATTATACCATGCAATGCTTTCTTCTCCCCAAATAAAACCAGCTCTTTTCTAACATGTAAGTATAGTCAAGCAAAATAAATTTGAGTCTTATTAGCTGTCTGAAAAAATATGGATAATACACATGTATGTATATGTGTGTGTGTCTTTTTCTATACCCACAATCCATCAGCCCTCTGCCTAGATGTGAGAATCATTTCATCATCAGTTTTATAGTGATCATTCTTTCATTGATTAGAATTTTAATTCTTTCAAAGTTACTTTCCTTTACAATGTTGTTGTTCAGTCATTTCAGTCATGTCTGACTCTGTGACCCCATTTGGGGTAGTTAACCTTCCTTAGAATGGAAAACAAAACAACACAACACAATCCTTTCCCCTTGACCCAGAGAGTGGGGTTGCCCAGAAGTAAAAAAAAAAAAAAAAAATTTGGCTGCTTTTTCCACCCACCTTCAAGACTTACAGAAAAAACTTAGTTTGATTCAGCTTTGAACATGGCTTTGAACATCTGGCGCATTTTGAGGATGTTTCCATGTATTTGGCCCCTGGTTGAGCCCAGATCCACTTAGAGTCAAAAATCGAAAACAAAACAAAAGCAGTGGCATAGCTTGTTGAGTCAAAAGCTGGGGACAAATCAGAAAAACAAACATGTCTGAGGCAAGCCTCTTCCCATCATTTGAAACCTCTGGATTGTGAGTCTGCCAAAGCATTCTCTTTTCCTGGAACACAAGACAGGAGGCAGGAAATCAGCAATTCACTCAGCCTGTTCTTAACCCAAACTTGATAGAGAGTTTAGGCATGCTGGCTGACCTAGGTCTCCTTTCTCATTCAAAGGATGCAATGCCATTGTTGTGTCTGAAAGGAGTAGATAATGTACCCTGGAGACGGAAATCTTCCTTTGAAATCATGTTCAAAATGAATGTCCATGACGAATTCTGCCCTTCCCCCAAACCAACAGCATAAAAATTTTTATCATCTACTTACACAGTTTGTACTTTTCCTTAGTTTGGCTTTCCACCTTTGCCCTCTTCAATGTGTACGGATTAATAATAACGGGGTTGTTCACCCCCAGGGCCTATTCTAGGCAAAACTGTGCCTCAGTGCCCTTTCCTTCCAGCCCCTCCCCCATCCATCTACTCTCCAAATACACCCCAAAAAACCCAACTCCCCAAATCTCCCAACACCCCTCCCCCCCCAAAAAAACCTCAAACCAAACTGGTCACATCTCAAATTCCTCTTCATTTTGTAATTGCAAATAACAGATAGCTTTAAATTTTATCTCTCCATTGGGAGATTTGCATTTAACAGAGATTAAGGAATTAAGCTAAAAGGATAAAACCATGAAGGTAGAATTTTAAATATTGGAGAGGGCAAGAAGAAAGATTTTAGTGGGGGCATTGAGGACTTCCTGGCACCCCTGAATTCATATCAAGTGAGAGACCTTCTACTCTGCCAGTACTGGTCTTGAGTGTCTTGCCCTTTATTGTCCACAATCAGACGCCATCCATCCAGTCAGAGGCGGGCATCCTTCATTTGTCTCAATTCTTCCTTTCTAACCCTAATGGAAATACTTGCTCTAGTTGTAGAATGGAGAAAGCTTTTATAACCCTATGTAGAGGAATAAAATCCTTCATAGCAGAAACCCTTCGAGAGTTTCTCTCTATGGATTTCCACTACTCCAGTCTTTAATCTCAAGGAGGGAGAAGAAGTAGGGTGGGTGGCTAGAAAGCTGAATTGATTTTCTAACTCTGTACACTGCGGAGTTCTATAAATGCGATGTATTTCCAAAGAGAGGAAACTAGGACACGGAGCTGTGTGTACTGTTAGGCAGCAGCTTTGGAAAATGTCCCTGAGATCTGAACCAGCCTCTTCCATGCTGGAGCTGGCTATAAGGGCATAATGAAACCAGAGATGTTGGGACTTCTATGCTGGTGTTTTATAAGCTTGTCCATCATCGGGCGACTTGAAGAGCTGGTTATATGTAAAGTAGAGGAAGGATTGATTGTAGTCTAGCAGGGCTATTTGGCAATTGTAGGGCTTGTTGGCTGGCTTTTTCTGTGTATCTAGGTTTGTGTTTATCCCTTCAAAAGTCTTCTATTCTGGGCTATGTGGCAAACTACCCAAAACCTTGGACATGGGGTTTGAAGAGTTTGGCCCTGCTAAATCTGTGTCACTGGGTTTCAAACAGCTTGGTCCTTAACTGTTCTTTCTAAACTTCCTCCCTATTCTCCTAGGTGAGATTCTGTCAAGGGTCAAAAGGACCCTTTGCAGTCAGAGAATATGGAACTCTGACACATTGACAAGGAGGGGCTAGTGAATCAAATTAAGACAATTAATTAAGACAATCTTTAGTTCTGGGCTGACAAACCCAATGACTTCATAGTCAGGAGGAAATCTTTCTGGAGACCCAATAAAGGCTTTCATGATAAATTTTTAAAATCTTCAGGCCCTTTCACAGGATGGCTCAAGCCCAGGGAGTATTATCATATTGTTGCAAATACAGACTTCCCTGGCAATACAGGCCACCCCTTTAAAATGAGATCTCTTTGAAATGAAGTGTGTGTGTGTGTGTGTGTGTGTGAAGAGGCAATTGGGTCGCATAGTAGATAAAACAGGGGTTCTGGAGTCAAGAAGACCTGAATTCAAATTTGACCTCAGACATTTACTAGCTGTGTGAACCTGGGCAAGTCACTTAATCTCTCTCTATCTCTGTTTCCTCACCTCTGTTCTATAAAATGGGCATGATAATAGCACTTGCGTACATGTACATATATGTGTGTATACATATATGTATATATGAATATATGGTGTTTCAAAAATTCCCAAAGTGTATAGAAACATATATAAATATACATACACATATATTCATATGTGTATATATGAAATGATCCCAAAGTATGTATATATACATACATGTATATATATATATATACTCTGTATGCATGGTTAAAGTGTATATATGGTTAGTGTATGTGTATATATATATATATATACACATACCATATATATGGTATATGTACACACTGTATATATGCAGTTAGAGATAGAAATAGAATTTACCTATACTGCATACCTTCTACCTATATAATTTATTTAAATCTGTGTGTATAAGGGTAGGAATTAGGTACTGTATGTAAATGTGTGTGTATGTATATATATACATACACATATACATATATACATGCATACACATACACACACACACACACACACACACACATATATATATATATATATATATATATATTTACACATACATACACATATACAGAGAGAGAGCTTTACACTGAAAAAAAAAAACCCCAGCACTGATTCAAGGCTTGGGTTTTATACAAGCCAGATATGGGCTGGGGGTGGGTGGATGGGAGTTGCAGGCTGTATTTGGATCTATGCAGCATTGAAAAAAACAACAACATGGTTTTCTGAATCCACCGTTTTTGTCATCAGAAAGCACTGGTTGTGAACAGTGGTTGCAGACCCTTTTTTTATTGGGATGGGGAGATGTTTTGTATTATATCCTGACTTTGACATTTACTAACTGTGTGACTGAGAAAGCTATCTAACCTCTTTGAGTCTCAGGTTCCTTGTATGTAAAAAGGGGATGATAATAATAATAGTAGTAGTAGTAGTAGTAGTAGCAGCAGGATTAATAATAATAGTGCTATAAAGTCCTTTATAAACAAATGCAACTGGGGCTTTGCTTTACTTTTGTCCAAATTACCTAACATGGAGGCCACCGTGTGGTAGATGCCAACGACCAGCTTCTGGAACAAGACATTCCGTGAGTTCCCCTGCCATGTGGATGTAGTCTTTTTCCATTGGCCAAATAGGCCTAACAGGCTGTGAATTTCGAACTACAACATGGGGGTAGTCATGCTCTCTTTTCCTTTGTATCCCATGTATCTCTTTTCCTCTTGGAGCATGAAGCTCCAAGTTCACCCACAGCATGGATACAGGCACTGTGAACTGAGCTGGTGAGGGCAAAGGCTATTTTCCCTTTTCCCCCCTTTTATACTGTGGCCCTAAATTGAACTTGGGGTTTTGTTTTGGGTCTGTTTTGTTTGCCTTTTTCAGTTCTAAGTGCAGGTTGTGGAATAACACTGGGTTCGAGCAACGGTAACCTTGAAGGCAGGATTCCATGCTGAATATGTAGCTAGCCAGCCAGCCTATTCAGCAGGGGAGCTTTGAACTCGGAATTTGGGACTATGCTATATGGGAATTGAGCTAAACTGTGAACCTAATCTTCTTCTCCTCCTCCCAGATTATGAGGTAGTACAATATGGGGAGGATCCTTTCCAGGGGTTGGGAGGATGTTTTTATGTTTTTTTCTTCCTATTCCTTTGAGGCAAATTTTTCTTTGTTGAAGATAATAAGACCTCCTATAATGAACCTCCTATAAATGGGAGAACATCATTGGTGGAGGCCAGAACCAATGGCAGAGAGACTAGGCAACCCAATCTCCCTTAAAAGTACCAGAGAACCCTGAAAAAGGGGTGAAATGTAACATACCTGGCCTTCAGGCAATGGGGGCCAGGGTAGTCAAAGTTACACAACTAATTATTATTATTAGTCCATACGTGCCAAATATTTGTTTTGTTTTGTTTTGACTATGAAATCTGGAATCTGAAAGGCAAATGTTCCTCATTAGGGAGGAGCTTGAAACATGACTCAATACCCTGAGGCTCAGAGGTGGGTAAAGCAAGAAGAAGGACAAAGAAAATAATAATTACTCACATTTCTATAATGTTCTGAGGTTTGGAAAGTGCTTTCCTCTCAGTAACTGTGTGAAGTAGACAGTACAAATATGAATGTGCTCATCTAGAGATGGAGAAACTGAAGTTCTGAGACTTTAAGTGAATTATGCGTGATTATCCAGGTATAAGTGTCCAACACAAGATTCCAATGTGAATATCTGGGCTACAAGCTCATCACTCTATGCACTGGGCAACAGTGTCCTGCAGAGATGTCCATTGTTGTAGAATTCAATATTCAATATTGGTAGAATTTCAATAAATGCCACACTTGATTTCCTCATTTCCAAAGGATGAAACTCAACATTAAAAGTTGAATAATCCTGAATCATCCTTTAATAATTAATTCAAGAAGGCAGCTAAATGGTGCAGTAGACAGAGCACTGGTCCTAGAGTCAGGAGGACTTGAGTTCAAATCCAGTCTCTGATAGTTACTAGCTATATGACCCTGGGCAAGTCCCTTAACCCCAATTGCCTCCCCCTCCAAAAAAATCAATTCAAAAACCACTTCTGTAGTTCACCTTCTTGAATCCTTGGAATATTAATTACAACATTAATTAAGACTGTAGAAAGTCAGTGGAGCGCAATAGATAGAGAGTTGGCCCCATGGCCAGCAAGATCTGTGTTCAAATTCTATCTCTGGCACATACTAGTTTTGTGATCCTGGTTAAGTGACTAAATCACTCAGTGCTCTAGGTCATTCTCTAAGCCTAGGAATTGTACAGAAGGTGCTAATAGGATTTGGTAGAAGTTTTCTCATCTTGGTTGTTATCGTTCAGTCATTTCAGTCATGTCCGACTCTTCATGACCCCATTTCCTTCTCCAGTCCATTTTACAGATGAGAAAATTTAGGCAAACAATGTTAAGTCACTTGTACAGGTTCACATAGCTAGTAAGTGTCTGAAGCCAGATTTTTAACTCAAGTCTTCCTGACTCCTGTCCCAGCACTCTATCTACTGTGCCACCTATCTCACCTCAGAGGTACCTATAAAAATGAGATCATAGGTCCAGGCCTTATTCCTAAATATCATGGTACTACAGACATACAGAAGTGCTGGTGAATAGAGTCCCAGTTGATATAATGCTGGATAAACCAGTATTCATTGTTATCATTTATCTACATCCAATTTGCACTTGGAAGATTTAATACAGTATGTCTGTTTTGTGCTTCCAGGAAGCCTGTTTTTGAGCTAATACCTTGATATAGGCTTTGGAATATTGAGAATAGCATCCTTTTATCCAACATGAGGGGAAAAATTGAATGTTAACAGGACCTCACAAGAAGCAGCAGGGTCAAAAAGGGAAGGAGAGAGAGAAAAACATTCCCAAGTCTCAGATGCTCTCAATTCAAAGGTAAAATGTCACTTTAGTACAGCCAGAAAAGAATCGTTACAGGCAATGATTTCTTGGATTGCCCCAGGACCTAACACAAGGACTTGTCTATATTTTGGCATGTGATTTTATAAGATTGCCTGCATTTGCAGGTGTGATCTTATCTCACAAGCCTGGAAGAGGAAGTCTTGTGCCTTAAGCAAGTACCATAAACAGCACCCAGGGTCAGCAGCATGAAGAGTGGAGGGGGGGTGGGGCAAGGCATCCCCTAACAGTGGAGGGGCCTAGAATCAGACAAACCTCTGTGAAAGAGTTTCTGGGGAGATCTCTGAATGAGTGGAGGGAATCATCAGGGCAGTACAGGGAACAGCCTCCCACCAGCTGCAATCTGGTAGCTTCCCATTTGAAAAAGATATTTTTTTTTTCTAACTAGGTAATAATCACTGCTCTTTCTATGCTGCTGAAACCTTGCAAGAGTTATGGGAGTTCTCTAAATTCAGTGTCCCAGGGCAAAGCCCTTGTCCTCTTGTCTAACTTATGGTTCTGTTGTATAAGATTAGAAGATGAAGTGAAAGTAATGGCATCTAAAGGGATACAAACATGTCATCTTTACTCTGGATGCCTAAAAATCTTCCTTGATCATTCCTCATTTCCCCAGTACTGTAGGATAATGAAGAGTTCTGGATAGGGGAACCACGATAAGAGCTCCTTTACTCCCCAATGCATTTGCCATGATTTTTTAAAAAATAACTAACCTCTGTTTTTGCCCTTTGGGACTTCCCACGGAACCCCAGATCCAGCTTGCCTGCCCATGGCCTCCTTGCTCCTGAGTCTTCCTAGGGTACTTTGGATCCAGGCTTCAGTCCTCTGACATCTGTTTTCAACCCAAAGTCTTTCCAGTGCTCTAATTCTATTCCTAGACCACTTGGAATTGCCAAATTTTGCCTACTGTCCAGTCTCCCCTAGGCTATATTTTAATCTATTCCTGCCTGCTGTGAGGTGGACCTCCTGGGCCTCACAGGACTTAACTTCACTACCTGCCACAAGGTTGGATATCAAATGAAAGCCCTAAATTGACCTTTCTTCCTCTGGATTTCTATCGATCCCTGATAGGTATGTCCTATGTTTCTCTTCCGTTTCATGGCTAAACTTTTTAAGAAAATCAACTACAATCAGTGTTTCCATTTCCTTTCCTATCTCTCTTTTAAATTCTCTGCATTCTGCAGATTGAAGCCTACTATTTTCATATTCTTTATTTTTTTGGTGTTTTTTTGTTTCCTTTTGGTCTGTTTCTTCTTTTACAACATGACTAATATGGAAATATGTTTTACATGATTGCACATATATAACATATCAAATTTGCTTACCATCTTAGGGAGGGGGAAGGGAGGAGGGAGAGGAGAGAGAAAATTCAGAACTCAAAAAAAATTTTTTAAAATAAATGTTAAAATTTATCTTTGCATGTAATTAAAAAATTAAAAACCATTTAAAAAATAAATAAATTCTCTGCACTCTGATATCCAACTTCGTCATTCAGTTGAAAGTACTCTTCTGAAAGTTACATCTCTTAATTGTCAAATCTAATGGCCTTTTCTTTATTCAAAATCCTTCTTGACCTCTCTTCAGCCTTTGAAATCATTGATCACCCTCTTTTCTTTGAGGTTTTCTTGTCTCCAGGTTTTTAGGACACTGCTTTCTCCTAGTTCTCCTCCTACCTATCTGATTGTACCTCCTCAATTTCACATGTATCCAGGCCACACCCATTAACTATGGATATTCCCCAAGGCTCTATCCTGGGCCCTTTTATTTTCTCCCTCTATGTGGATCTCATCAGATCTCAACAATCCTATAATCATCTCTATGTGGATGAATCTCAGATCTAGACCTAATCTGTCTCTTGACTTCCAAACTCCCATTTCCAACTACCTATTGGTAGGTATGCCAACCTGGTCATCCCATAGACACCTTAAACTCGGTATGTCCAAAACTGAGCTTAATATATTTTCCCCCAAACCCTTTCTTTTTCCTAATTTCCCTATTACTATTGAAAGTACCACATCCTACCAATCACCCAGGCTTGCTACATAGGTGTTACTCTTGACTCTTCATTCTGCCTTTATAATATCTATTGTACATGCCCCTTTCTCTTCTCTGACACTACTATCAATGGTCCTCATCACTTCACACATAGACTATTGCACTAGCCTTCTTGTAAGTATCCCTCCCTCAAGTCTTCCCCTACTCACTTAGCTATCAAACTGGTTATTCTTTTTTTTTTTTAGGCAATTGGGGTTAAGTGACTTGCCCAGGGTCACACAGCTAGTAAGTGTCAAGTGTCTGGTCTGAGGCCGGATTTGAACTCAGGTCCTCCTGACTTCAGGGCTGGTGCTCTATCCACTATGCCACCTAGCTGCCCCCCAAACTGGTTATTCTTAAAGCACAGGTCTGCCCATGTCACACACACACCAACCCCATTCAATTAACTCCAGTTATTCCCCATTATCTCCCAGATCAAATATAAACTCCTCTGTTTGATTTTTAAACTCCATCATAAACCTGGTCTCTTCCTACCTTTCTAGTCTTCTTAAATCTTACTCCCCTCCATTCTTTGATTCAATGACACTGGCCTTCTGTGTATTCCTCCCACAAGACTCTCCATCACCTGATTGCGCATTTTCACTGGATGTGCCCCATGCCAGAAATCCTCTCCCTCCTTGTCTTTGCTGCCTGATTTCCTTCAAGTCTCAATCAAAATTCCACCTTCTACAAGAAGCCTTTCCTGATCCCCTTTAATGCTAGTACCTTCCCTCTGAGAGTATCTCCAATCTATCCTGTATATGGCTCATTTTAATCTGATTGTTTCCATATTCTCTCCTCTGCTAGTTCATGTCCTCTGTGAGGACAGGGACAGTTTTTGCTTTTCTTCATATCTCCAGACCTTAGCACAATACTTGGGCACATAGTGACATTAAATAGATGTTTATTGACTTCACTTGATTTGAAATTATATCATAACTGTGAAGATGTGTTTTTGACTCTGGAGAACCAAGATTTTTGAGGATTAAACTTCTGCCTGATTTTTAAAGTCAGCTAGGTATATGGAAGTAACTACTGACCTCTATACTAATCATGTTATTTATAATTGTTAATTGACTCTTTTATGTGTATATTTTGGCAGTCCAATTATGTCCTCTTATAGGGCCATATTTTATACCTCTTAGAATCCCATTCAGTTCCTAAGACAGTACTTTCCCTGAAAATATTAGTTCTAACTTTCCCCCTTGACCTGTAAATAAACCTTTTCTTATTAGAGTTTCATAAACCATGTGCTTGCAGAGGAAATTGATGACAACACACTCAGTGGTATTAAATAGTTCTGAATTTAGTCAGAGAGCGGGAAATCCCCAAAGTGGACTCAGGTCCCCTGATAAAAGGGTTATAGTTCCTTAGTCTTTTTCTTCTTTTAATACCTTGTCTCCTTACTATGGATGTACAATCTGTGAGTCTTTTTCCCCTCTTAAAGGTAAGAATTCTAGGGTAAAGGTTAATGTTTTATGATTTAAGCAAGAGGCCTAGTCCTATTGTGTTCATTTTTATCTTTTCTGTCCCTGAATTTGTGGCCTCATTAATTTGAAGATGTCTGTCAGTAGCCATTGTTACTAAGATCAGAGTTATGGATTCTGTCTCAGGTTGGGGCAAAATAGGGAAGAATCTAAAGAAACCAGCAGTTCCACAGACTTAACTTGCCAAAAGGTCTCAAGGGACTGAAGGCCAAGGCTGTCTGTCTTGATAAATCAGTAACAGAGCCATACTTCAGTCAAGCCAAACTAATTGACAAAACAAACATGTTTACTGAGCCCTTTCCACATCTTGCCCTTCCCAAAGTCTGTTTTCCTGTTATATCCCCAGGGATTTTGTGGGAGCTAACTAGTTCAGTTGAAAGAAGTGATGCTAGTCACATTGCTTGTGAAATAAGACAACATTCCACCAGAATTTTTACCAGTCCCACTAACTAAACGTCTTTACATTTCCCAGTTTTTGTTTTAAAACAAAGGGATTAAATAACTATAGTGACTTTTTATAGTGAGTTTTTTATTGACTGACCCAGAGAGGAGCCTATCCCAATAGAAAACATTTCAAACTAATTTGTTGACTGGAGATATATTGAGTGGGAGCTGTGACTCTCTGGGTGCTTCCCAGACATCAATCTGGCCTTCTTACAACAGCCTTTGCCATGGAAAAAGGACATTATCCATGATTCACAGTTGGGAAATATGGAAACCTCCCCAAATTCCTTACTTAAGGTCACATTTTAAGTCAGCCATAGGAATAGCAGTGGAATCCAGGTCTCTTGTCCCTGACCTTGAGCCCTAAATATCAAAAGACCTGAGTTTTTGATAAGCTGCTAACCTACCACATCTTTTCACTTAGCCATTCTTCACTGTAACTGTAGGTCCTGCCTTTAATAGGTTTCTTTCATTTTGTACAACCTTAAAGAAATCTGAGAATACTGTTTCCATGTTGACCTCTTCTCAGCATGAACCAGTGCTTCAGTCAGGCTGTTTTCCTTGTCTCCCTATACATTGGACGTATTCCTGCTCCAGTGCCATTACTCACACTGTTTCCTGGCCTACAGTGTCTTCCCTATATTAGGATATTACGAGAAATATCCTAAACCCTTCCCTCATGCAAGTTAGGCTAGTGTTTCCTTAAAAGGTATTAAGACTTGGTTGACTTAGGGAACTATAGGCTCAGGCTGTTATAAGCAATTTCTGGTCTCTTAAATACAAAGCAACTGTGAGATACTCCAGGCACTCTCTGCTGCTTGGCTGGCCAACCATGGTGGGTTTTACAGCAAGAGAGCTTCTCTCAGCTGGATCAACCTGAGGAGTCTTCAATGCTTGTCATTGTTAATATCTTTCCCCTGCTATGGCTAAGTAAATCTCTAATCAATTGTTCAATAATCTCTGAGTGAGTGTCTCATTTTATTCCAATATTAAACCTAAAATACCAGGGGATTACCCTGAGTCAGGCCTGACCTAGAACACCCCTTCTCTATCTAGTCAATACCTATCCTCTTGACAGAGTTCAAACCCTTGATGCTCTACTCCCAAATGAATTTTGCCCTGCTCTAAGTGATCACAGCGGTGATCACAGTAGTGACCACAGTCGTGGCACCACACCACGAAATATTTGATCATGTACTCTATTCTATCAGTCACTAATTGCTTTAACTGTTAGTCCTGGACCCTGTTACGGCAGCTTTCAGCAAAAAAGTCAAAGGACAAGTAGACCTTCAACATGCCAGTATTTTATTTCTACACATTACCTTGGGCAAAATCACATCCTAGAAATCATTAGCATATGCACGCTAGTATTTAAGAGAAACAAAATACACATAAAAAACTCAAAAGAAATAAAATATAACTTTACCACAACCACCTCTGGCTTACATGGTGTCCTCCCAATAAAAGAAATTATAATTATAATAATAATATAGGTTTCAATACCTCAATGAATCTGCAGTCTCATCAAACTCTTTATAATTGTGCAGAATAAAACTCATGTATGTGCTGGAGGTCCAAAGAAAGGCAAAAACTATCCTTGTCCTCAAAAAGCACACTATCTAATGGGGTGGGGACACACAACTTACAAACTATGTACAAATAAGATGATTGTGTGTGTGTGTGTGTGTGTGTGTGTGTGTGTGTGTGTGTGTGAGATGGTACTTTCAACAGTAAGAGGGAAGTCAGGAAAAGGGAAAGAGTTTAAGCAGAAAGATAATGAGTTTGGTTTCATAGACATTGAGCTTAAGATATCTATGGGACATCCAGGTTGAGATTTCCAAAGGGCAATTGGAGATGGGAGAATGAAGGTCAAGAGAGAAGTTAGGTGTATATAAATAGATATGAGAATCATCTGCATACCGATGATAATTGAATCCATGAGAACTGATGAGGTCCCCTGGTGAAATAGTAGAGGGAGAAAAGAAAAAGGACATTCATTGTTGTTGAAAGAAAAAAAAATGTCAATTAGCTGCTGTGTTGCTCTTCTCAACATCCCTAGGACTTCCAATACAAAAATACCCTTTCCTCATCATCACTCTCCTATATGTATTGCCTTCCCCAAATGGAACGTAAACTCCTTGAAGGTAGAGACTGTCATGTTTTTGTATTTCTGTTTCCGGTGCTCACTACAATGCCTGGTACATTGTAAGTGCTTAATAAATTATTCATTCCCTTACCACACAGTAGTGAAAATAACAATATGGTCTCACACCTACAGGGAATGTCATCTAGTGATGCCAGACCACATTATCATTGCCACCCTAGCAGCACAGTTACCCAGTTCTGTAGCCAACTCCTTGCTCCAACCTCAACCTCTACTCCCAAACTTTCCTCATTACCTACAACTTACTGACTATGTTTACCAAATGGACTAGTGACACTAGCTAGTAATATTTATTATCTTCATTACAAAGCTACTTCAATCCATTCAACTGAATAAACATTTATTAAGCATTGTCCTATACCAGGCATTGTATTAGGTGCTGGAAGTAAGATAATATAATAGGACCAATATCTATTAGTGTTTCCCTATTCTTCCTCCCCCACAAAGGTTACAATAGTTTTTCCCTAAAAGGTAATAAAATCAAAAAGTAGATTGCCTTGGGAATCAGGTACAGATTCCTGATAGCCTCTAGTTGTATTATATGGCTTCCTGTTCACTCAAGGGCATAAAAAGTCGTATTCCCTTGGAGTTGGGGCCCTAAAGTCTTGGTGAATATTCCCAAACTATTCAAATCACCACACCCTGCCCTGCTGACCAGGATAGAAACCAGGATGGAAATAAGGCCTCTTCTACTTATGTTAAGTCCTAGAGTATCCTTGTGGAATAGCTTTTCTATGTTAGAACTAAGTCAACCTGCTTTTTAAAAAACTGCTCAATGACTCCTGAGTGTCTCCTTTGGTCCCAAAATTAAATCTGTACTAATAGAATGCTGGTCTGAGTCAGCCTTGCCCTCAATAGATGTCAAAAAAATGGAAACAGTACCTCTCCTGCCCTCAGGAAGCTTTTTGAGATACTAGATATGATGTTCTAACAGACCTGAACTTGGAACACCTAGCCTCTACACTTGGAAATGATTTGTGCTTCCTTTTATGATTCATGTTGTGGATTTCCTTAGAAGCCTTTATATAGAAGGACTTCAGGAAATATTGTAGTGAAGGAACTTCCTTCATTGTCACGACAACAGAGCTGCTCAAACTACTTGCAATGCTTACCGGCAAGCAGGGATTGGTTTTGGCTCCTTTCCAACAAGTAAACACATGCCACAGGCCTGGAGTGGAGAACTAATTCTTCACCTCTCACAAAGTCAACTCCTTCTTCCCATCATTATACCAAGAGTTAATGAATCATTTTAATTCAATGCAACAATTATTTATTAAATTGCTGCTATAGGTAAGACATTGTACCCTAGGAACTAGGGAGGGGAGAGACAAAATGAAAAAAAAATTCCTTGACTTCAAGGAGTTTATTTTCTAGATTTTACTTCATTTTCTTAGAGCCTTCCTTTTAGTTTGACTTTTAGTAAGTATTGCTGAGTAAATCAAACCACCACCATCACCTTGACCACCATCTCCCCTCAGATCTTGATAGGGTCAGTCCAAGACTCTGAACCCAAGAGCCTTGGGGAGAGCAATACTTCCAAGGTCTAGTGTCTTCAGACATCATCCTTCAAAGTGACTCCAGTGGAGATATAGCCTGGCAACTGCTCCTACAGGCACTAAAGCCAGAACTACTGAAGACACAGAAAGGAGAATTTGTGCTACCAAGTCCTTGGCACCATCAAATAGTTCAATATCAGAAACATCTCTCTGTGTGTCTCTGTCTCTGTCTCTCTCTCTCTTTCTCTCTCCCCACCTCCCCCAAAAAATTAGAGTGTCCAACAACTTCCTGACTTGCCTTAGTGATAATTTCATCCTTTGAAGAATGGAGGAACAAACAAAAAAGAAATTCTATTCTGGATTTGATTCACAGAAAGGGTTCAATTAGTTGCTTGGGTGGAAATGATGGTAATTCTGGGGGAAAGTGATTACTTCCTCTGAGAGTTTGCGATAGAGAGATAGAAATCCAGTTTTAGTCTATGACATACATCCTATATTTGAGGAAAACAGATTTCCAAGGGCTCAAAGGAAGAATAGATAGGCTCCCATGGGCTAAAATATTAGAGGGAAAATCAGTACAAAAAGTACGGGAGACGTTCAAGAATGAAATTCTGAAGACAAAAAGGAAAACAATTTCAATAAGAATGAAGGGTGGGATTTGTCTAAAATCCAGTGTGACTACATGGCAAACTCACCAATCAACTTAGATTTTTAAAATATATGCCAAAGACAGAAGCTAAGCTAGGAGCAGGAGATGAATAGGATAAAATCATGGCACTGTCCTGTAAAAATAATGTCAGGAATGCTAAAGATCAGAACGAATTAGAGCTGGTGAGGGAAGTTGAGGACAATAGAAAAAGGGTAGAGCTTTTTGTTTGTTTTAACTTCCCCTCCCCATGTACTGGAGAAAAGTGAGAATCAGAGAAGAAATAGAACCTTTCCTTGGAGTGGATGGTACAATGATAATTGATGTCAAAGAGAAAGCAGAAATACTAAACTTTTTTAATTTGCTTCTGTTTTCTCTGCCAAGGAAAAAGACTCGTGCTAGAAATGATAGGGGGGAAAAATGACTAACAGGGAATTGATATCCAAAGTAAGGGAATAGTAAAAGAGCACATAGCTGCCCTTGATAAATTCAAGTCACCTGGCTCTGATGTATCCTTGGGTGCTGAAAGAGCTGGCAGATGTGATTGCTAAACCACTGGCAGTGATATTTGAAAGGTCATGAACAACAAGAGAAGTACCATAAGTTTGGAAAAAAACAAAGGTTGACCCAATTTTCAAAAAAAGGAAAAAAAGCAGGTTTTTAAAACTATAAAATAGTGAGATTGACTTTGATTCTTGAGAAAACTCTAGAACAGATCATTAAAGAAATAACTGGTAAACATTTAGAAAGAGAAATTTTGATGACAATAAGCCAGTATTGCTTCATGAAGAACAAATCATGTCACATCAATAATCTCATTTCCTTTTCTCACAGAATCACTTAGCTAGCAGATAAGGGGAATGCTGTGAATCTAATTTACCTAGATTTTACTTTCCATAACACAACTCACTCCATTCTTGTTGAGAAAATGGAGATTTAAGGATTAGATGATATATTCAGATGGCTTCAGAACTCTTTGGATGATAGGATTCCAATGGTTCAATGTCAACGTAGCAGGAGGTCTCCAATGGAATAACCAGGGATCTGTACTTGGCCCTGTGTTGTTTAACATTTTTATCCATGATTTGGACATTGGCAAAGATTACGTATTTATCAAATTTTGGACGACACAAAGCTAGGAGTGATAGCAAACATAGTAGAAGACAGTCATCTAAAAAAGGATCTTGTGTGTGTGTGTGATGGTACTTTCAACAGTAAGAGGGAAGTCAGGAAAAGGGAAAGAGTTTAAGCAGAAAGATAATAAGATAAAGATAATAATGAGATAAAGATAAAAAAGGAACATTGAATTGAAATGGATAAAATGAAATTCATTAGGAATAAAGGTAAAATACTCTACTTCAGTTAAAAAAACAGTGTCACATATTTAAGATAGGATAGGTGTGGCTAAAGAGCAATTGTTCTGAAAAAGAGCTGGGGGTTTTAGTGGGCTTTAACTTCAATATAAATCAACAGTTTTATGTGGCAGTCACAGAAGCTTGAGCTACATTAAGAGAGAGAGTTTCCAGGAAAAGGGAAGTGGTAGTCCCATTGTACTATGCCCTGTCAGAGTATTGTGTTACGTTCTGAGCATCATAATTAAAGAAGGATATTGACAAATTGAATGTCCAGAGGAGGCAACCAGGATGGCAAAAGACCTTGAGTCCATATCATAGAAAGATGGGTTGAGGGAATTGGGCATGTTTAGCCTGGAGAAGAGAAGACTGAAGTGTTGTCATGTGAGAGAGAGATTAGACTTCTTTGATTTGACCCTGGAAGGCAGAGCCAGGGAAGAAGTGGCAAAGAGACTCAACTTCTGGAAAAATATCCTAATGATTAGAGTAGTTTGAGAATGGTTTGGGCTATTTTCAGAAGTGGCTGGTTCCTTTACCTAGAAACTAGGCAACTGCTAGTTGGCCGTATGACAGTGTAGGTTCCTTTCTTGTATGGATTGGATTACAAGGCTACTGAGGTCTTTTCCACTCTCAAATTCTGTGATTCTGTGGCCGTATGATCTCTAGGCTTCTGTTCAGCTATAATTCTAGTATCTCTTCTATTCAGTTCTCCTGAGCCTTTTGTTGTTATAATTGTTCAGTTGCATCCTACTCTTTGTGACCTCTTGGACCATATTATTCATGGGGTTTCCTTGGCAAAGATACTGGAGTGGTTTGCTATTTCCTTCTTCAGTGAATCAAGTGAATCCTTTTGTCAGGCAATTAGAGATTAAATGACTTGTCCAGGCTCACACAGTTATGAAGTTTCTGAGGCTGCATTTGAACTCAGGTCTCTCTGACTCCAGGCCCAGTGCTCTCTCATATCCACTGAGCCACAGTCTTGTCAAAAACTTAGGGGGCTAAGACATAGGGTCCATGGTGGGGGCACCTCAAATGTGCTTTGTCCTGGTGGCTTTCACCTCTATAGTCAGTAATCTTCTCTTTCATGGGGCTAACAACTTTCCCAAATTTTCAGCATTTAGCACAATGCCTGGCACATAGTAGGTGCTTAATAAATGTTTATTGGCTGACTGATAAATAGTTACCAGGACACATTCAATGGATTGATCCAGCTGAAGCTGTGGGCTTTGGGGATAGGGAGAAAGGAGCAGTGGGTAATCTCCCACGGGTCCCCAGATGGAATCTGAAGTCCAGCTCTTCCCAGGTCCTAAGAGGAATATCATATCATCTTAGTCACCACCATCAGCTCGAGGCAAAAACAACAATGTGGTTTAAGAGGGTAACATGTTCCACAGTGCAGAATAAAAGGGGACTAGGAAAGTCTGTTCAGCCAGCTAGGTCTCTCGGTCTTTCCATCTGCCAGTTTCTGTGTGTGCCTCTCTCTGTCTCTCCGTTTCTCTACCCGCCCCCCTCACCTCCCCACCCCCGCCGCCCCCAAGTGTGTGTGTAGCAGGGGGCAGTGCACATTATCCTGTCTTTTAGGGTCTCTTCAACCCTGGGAGGTCAGAAGGTACAGTTTTATACACGAGATTCTCTGGGAGGCACAGAGGCTGGTGGGGAGGAAGCCTCCTCAGGACGCCGTCCAGAACACTCCTTCGCCCCTCCTCGGGAAAGAAACAATAGCATCTGGCTTTTGCAAAATAAATAAATTAAATTAAATTTTTAACAGCCTGGCTACTTTTTTTTTTCACGGTGGAATCTGTCTACAGAAAGGAGAAATAAACTCCGAGCCCGCCTGGACGGCCAGGACAGTGAGCCGAGAATAAACCCCATCCTCTTCAAAGGAGGAGGATTGGGAAAGAGGAGGTGCCGCCCCGAAGGGATGGGAAAGAAGATGAAGGGACAAAGGAGGAGGGGGAGGAGAGGGAGAAGGGAGGAGGAAGGAGGAGAGGGGGAGGGGCAGGAGGGCGGAGGGGGACAGCAGACGCTGCCCCTCCATCAGGGCACTGGCCTTTTTTTACGCATCCCTTCTTTCTCCCCCACGTTATAGTTTTTCAGTCGCATGCTTACGTAGGATATGACATTGCTTTTGTTTGTGCGTGTGTGGGTTGTTGGGTTATGTTTTGCATTTTTTTTTCCCCTTGAACCCTGGTTTGTGTTTTGTTATGTTTTGTATCTGTGCAACTTTGTCTCCAGGATCTTCCAGTAAAGGATGACTCACGGCTGTGTTATCTCCCCTCTCACTCTCCGGCCTGGGAAACTGCAAACAAGCCGCCCTCCTTAAAGGCACACTGCCTGCCCGCCCGCCCGCTCGCCCGCCTGTCGCGCAGCTCCGCAGGAAGGCACCGGGCTTCTCTCGAAGTCCCCGTCTCCAGCCAGCTTTGGCAAACTAATTAGCCTCGAAATGGTCTTATGATCAGACTAGATGATCATCCTGCTTAGGAGCGAGGCTTCCATAATTAATTTTTAGGGCAATAGCTTTAAAGAAATGCTTTGTGCCCACAGCCAATTAATCTTAATTATTAACCTCATAAACAAAGTTGGTACATTTTGTAATAAGGCCTGTAGAGACAAATGTCTTATCTTAGGTGATCAAGGCAAATTACTGGGTAGCCAGACCGAAGCAGTTTGAAGTACAGAATATATGCAGAAATCCTTTATATTTTCGCCAATTATTGGGCTCTCTGGTAAGAATAATAATAATAACTGACATTTATTATAGCACTTCAAGGTTTGCAATGCACTTTTCAGACGTCTTCCTTAACCTCATAATCATCCTGTGAGGTAAGTAATGTCGATGTTATCACGTTACAGATGAGTAAACAGAGACAGAGATGTTAAGTGACATGTTACAGTTAGTATCTGAGGCAGTATTCAAACCCAGATCTTCTTGATTCTAGTCCCAAAGATATCTGAAATGCCACTTGTGAAATGCTACTAATATGGTTTAAAATAGACAAGTAATAAAAATGTAAAATAAATCCAGATATATGTTAATCAACCAACAAGCATTTATTAAGTGCCTACTATATACTAGCCACTGAGAATGAAAAGAAAAAAATGAAACAGTCCATGGACTTGTTAAAAAAAACTGCATCTTTTTTGCAAGGGGTATTTACCCAAAGTATTCTGTGTCACTAGTTAGGTAAAAAAGGTTAAGAAGCCAAATTCCAGTTGGGATTTATAGTCAGCTGACATATCAGAAAGACCACCAGAATGGGAATCAGGAAGCTCTGGCTCTGCCACTGACTACTGTGTAATGTTGAGTAAGTTTCTTTGCCTGAGTTTCCTTATCTGTAAAATTAAAGGGTTGGATGAGATGCTTTCTGAGGGCCTTTTAATTCCTACATTCCTGAGTTTAACAAAGGGCTTCTCTGAGCTCTTCTGAGGCCATTATATTATTTATCTATCACCCTGGCACTGAAATTATTGCCCTGTCCTACCATCATAGTGTCAGGTATGTGCTGACCTGATCATGAAATCCCCATCATGATCTCAGGCTAGGTTCTAGGAAACCACGTGTGGCTAATGCCTGGCTTCAGCCTTGGCTGGCTCTCGTGACCTGTGCACTAGTGATGCCTTGGAGGAGAAACTGGATGATGCAATTGCCTTATCCAGGTTTCAAGTTGGTTCTCGTAATTACACTTGTCTCCCTTTCTCTAGGGCTATTGGCCCTAGGCGTGGACCATGGGTGCAGCCACTCTGGCTGCTTGCCCTGGCAACCTCCTGCCCGCCTACTTCCTGGCACCATTCCACACCTAGCCTTCCAGGGCTGTAGGCTGACATGTGATTTTCACAAAAATTATCCTTTGTACCTTCTTACATTAAGATCTCTACGGAATATATCCAGACAACTTTCTTTTTTTCTTTCTCTTTCTCTTTCTTTCTTTCTTTCTTTCTTTCTTTCTTTCTTTCTTTCTTTCTTTCTTTCTTTCTTCCTTCCTTCCTTCCTTTCTTTCAAAGGATAAGTATTTCTACATCCTACAGGTATGCTAAAATAATTTTTATTAGTCGTTTGTCTAATACACCATCTGAGACTCTGAAGACATTATCCCACTTCTGATATGATAATCCCCCTTAATCAGTAGTGTTTATTCTCTCTCTCTCTCTCTCTCTCTCTGTAGTCTACAGAGAATGAGGCCTAATCTGGATGTGAATCCCACAGCTTTAAGCATTTGGGAACTTAAAGAAGGATAATGATACAGGTTCACCAAATCAAAATAAAACCTAAATTTGATTTTCTTGATTCTTCCTGAGGTCAACCTACCTATTCTTTAAAAAAGGGGGGGGAGGTAGAATGATATAGGAGAATGAGTGAAAGAAAAACAGTTATTAAAGGAGCTTTTTATGTGTCTAGCAAACACTTGCGAAATACTGGGGATACAAACAGAAAAAGGAAAACAGTCCCTCTTCTCAAGGTGCTCACACTCTAATTGGGTGAGATAATACATAAAACATAGTTCTAAGGGTCATTCTGTCATTAACTAGTTGTGTGACATTGAACAAGCTGCTTAATTTCTATGCCTCACTTTCCTCAACCATTGGGGTGGTTGCACCAGATCATCTAAAGTCCCTTCCATCTCTAAGTCTTTGATTCTATGACCTTGGGGTACTTCTGGAAACGTGGATTCTCCTTCAGATTTTGCCTCTTACTCATTGTGTGACCATAGACAAGCTCTCTGTGCCCAGTCTTACTCCATCTGTTAAACACCCCCTTGTGTCTGGTTTTACCATAGGTGTCAGTGCTTAGAATCAGCATGGCTTAGCAGATGGAGGGCTGAGCTTGGTATTAGGAAGACCTTGGTATCGGGAGATCAAATTCTACTTTTGATGCTTACAAGGTGTGCCATCCTGGTTAAGTTGCTTTGTGTTTCAGGCAACTTCCTTAGGACTTCTCTCCAAAATTGAGTATTTGTATTATAACCTGGGGTGTGCTGACAAATGATTAACAACTGACATGGGGTGGTAGGTAAGGAGGGCATGTGTGCCAGACATACTTTTTAAAGTTTATTCTGGATTATTAACACTTTTTACCTCACTTTCTTAAGTCTAGGTAATCAACAATACAATAAATCAAGCTCTGATTTGTAGCACTTGCTGATTTCCAAAGTGATATTCACACTGAAAAATCTACTATGATCTGACTCCAGCACACTCCTGTTTGATGGCTCAGGAGTTCCTGCAGGGCACTACTGAGTGTTTTGTTATACCCAGAAGGTCATGGCAACCCCTGGACATCCCCAGACATTCCCTTTGCCAGTATTCTACCAGAATCATCAAATATCAAAAGTCTAAGATAAACTTCTTGCCCCTTTTAGACAGTTTTAGTGGATTTGCGGTGTGTGTGTGTGTGTGTGTGTGTGTGTGTGTGAGAGAGAGAGAGAGAAAGAGACAGAGACAGAGAGAGACAGATGGACAGATAGAGACAAAAAAGAGAGAGAGATAGAAAAGAGAGAGAGAGAAAGAGAGAGAGAGAGAGAGAGCAATTGTCTTTTTTTTTTTTTTTTTACCAATGCCCTCCTCTCTGGTTCTGTAGTTACAGCCATACCTGTGATTATCATCATTACCTTCTCCCCTCACTGTGCAGTACATTCAACCCTGACTAGTCTCTTGGGCACTACAGGAAAGTCCCTCTTGCATCTTTTCCATTAGCTTAATTTAGTTTATAAATTTAGTTCTCACACTAACCTGGAGGTCTCACCTGCCTCCCCACAAGCCCTTTCTTTGTTTCTTTCCCTTCTTTCTCTCTCCTGTGGCCAGGTGCTCTGTGATATTCACCCCTTCTCTTCTTCAACTAGAATATTGCTAAATGATTCCATCCAAGATGCCCCATTTATCTCCTCCTCTGCTTCATAAGTTTTCTGAGCCCCATCCTAGGCAAATCCCTGAGGTCACAAGCATGATGCAACTAAACACTTCCGGGAAGCTCTGCAGCTTCCAATTGCTTTTTGTACTAGCTTCACACTTGATTGGTGTGTGTTATACACTCTATTTTGAAGACCAAATCTAACCAGGTCAACTATGCTTTTGTTATTTGTGAGTACCTGGAGGAAAAATAAGTTAAACCGCGTTAATATTATTATGAAAATAGTTTTGCCTTCACAAATCCCTTGGAAGGGTCTCAGGGATCCCCAGACCACAGTTTGAGAGCTACTGTTCTAGACAATAGGGAAACTGTGTTCAAAGGTGTAGTGATAGCAAAGGCAAGCTTAGATTAAGGAATGGCAATAAGTTCTCTTTGGAATGAAGAATAAGACAGAGCAATTTCAGATGAGACTGGAAAGACAGGTTGGAGCTAGATTTTGGAGGGTCTTGAATGTCAGACTAAAGAATAGTCTTTTTTTTAAGCAGTGAGAAGCCTCTGAAGTTTTTTGAGAGGGGAGTGACATGTCCAGATCTGTTTCAGAGAAAGCTTAATTTGTCTAAGGCCTGAAGGCTGGATTGGAGGGGGTAAACTATGATGCTGGTAGGGTATAATGATGACTTATATACTAGAGTGGTAGCAATAAAAGTGGAAAGGGGTAGTTTTGAGAGAGTCTCGATGGAATGAAATTGACAGACCTTGGAAACTGGTTAGATATGAGTAGTGTGGATATAGGTAGAGTCCAACGTTACTTCCAAGTTTCGTGACTTGGTGGCCTGGGAGAGTGGTGCCATCAATAGAAATCAAGATTAAAAGCATTGGGACAGATTCAAAGGGGAAGATGATGAATTCAATTTTGAACCTAATTCATAGATGTAGAGCTAGAAGGGATGTCAGAAACCATCTAATCCAACCAATGTTGTATTTGAGGTGATGGCAGTGTATCAGGACTGGAAAGAATAAGCTGCATAGATAAAGATTTGGATATATCATTTCCATAGAAGTGAGAGGGGATCAAAGCATAGAGGGAGGAGAAAAGCAAGTTAAGGGTAGAACTTTGGAGCATGCCTACATTTAAAGGTAAAAGGTTGTAGGGGGGCAGCAAATGAAAAAAAAAAGGAAGTGATTAGATAGGTAAATGGAGAACTCAGGAAAGGACAGTGTCCCTAATTTCAAGAGAGAGAAGACTATCAAGAAGGGGAATTAAATGCTACAGAAAAGGTCAAAGGGAATAAGGGGACCATTAGATTTCGTTATAAGATCATCTGGTTCCTTTAGGGAAAAAAGCAGCTTCCAGAGAGTGGGTGACATAAGACAAATTGTCAGGAGTAACATGCTATCAATTTGTATTACTCTTTCTGGAAGTTTGGAAATAAAGAGGAAGAGAGATATATAGGACATTAGCTTGAACAGAGTGAATGGTATATCCATAACTGCTCCTTAGCTCTGGTACTGCTTGATCCACTGTTCAGAGACTCCCCCTTCCCTCTCCAGTAGACAATCCAAGCCTATTCTACCACAGTCTCTAGCTGCTGTCAATTCTCCACCATGAGCTTCCTTCTCCTTGCAGTACCCTTTCCCGGAACCCCCTTAGCATTCTGCCACTCTATCTCTACTGCTGCTACAGCTGGAGCTTAGAGGTTCCAAGGGGGAAGCTACTCAGATAAGCATGCTTCTTTCCTTCTCCCCAACCCAAGGACCCAAGTTTACCTCTGTACACACCTCCTTTTATATCTCTAGCTCTTAGTTCTGGTGTCTGTGCCTCCTCTAAGTCTGTGTCTGCTCCCCCTTTTTTTGTTTGTTTGTTTTGGTTTGGTTTGTTTTTTTCCTTTCGTAAGTAGTATTTTATTTTTTCCAATCACATGTGAAGATAGTTTTCAAAATTCATTTTTATAAGATTTTGAGTTTCAAATTTTTCTCCCTCCCCCCTCCCCAAGATGGCAAGCAATCTTATATAGGTTATACATGTGCAATCATGGAAACATATTTCCACATCAGTCATATCATATAAGAAGAAACAGAACAAAAGGGAAAAAACCACAAAAGACAAAAAAAGTGAAAATAATATGCTTTGATCTGCATTCAGACTCCATAGATCTTTTTCCGGGTGTGGATAGCATTTTCCATCATGAGTCTTTTGGAGTTGTCTTGGAGCATGGTATTGCAGAGAAGAGCTAAGTCAATCATAGTTGATCATTGCACAGTGTTGCTGTTACTGTGCACAATTTCTGGTTCTCTTGGTTCTGCTCACTTCACTCAGCATTAGTTCATGTAAGTCTTTCCAGGTTTTTCTGAAATATACCTGTTCATCATTTCTTATAGCACAATAATATTCCATTACATTCATATATCACAACTTCCCCATATACCACAACTTCAGCCATTCCCCAAATGATGAGTATTCCCTCAATTTCCAATTCTTGGCCACCACAAAAAGAGCTGCTATAAATATTTTTGTACATATGGGTTCTTTTCCCTTTTTTGTGATCTCTTTGGCATACAGACCTAGTAGTGGTATTGCTGGAAGGTATACAGTTTGATTGTCCTTCGGGCATAGTTCCAAATTGCTCTCCAGAATGGTTGGATCAGTTTGCAACTCCACCAACAATGCATTAGTTTCTCAATTTTCCCATATTTTCTCCAACATTTATCATTTTCCTTTCCTGTTATATTAGGCAATCTGACAGGTGTGATGTGGTACCTTGTAGTTGTTTTAATTTGCATTTCTCGAATCAATAGTGATTTAGAGCATTTTTTCATATGTCTATTGATACGTCTGCTCCCTTTTAAAGGCCATGTGCAAAGGTGGGGATCTGGTCTCTACCAGTCCTGGTTCATCACTCATCCCAAATTCTATGAATTAAATCAGTCATATTTGATGTAGTGTCAAAAGTCCCAACTGAAGGCTGGACTTAGACTCATGAAGACTTCAGTTCAAATCCTATTTTTTTGTTTTTGTTTTTGTGTTTTGGTGAGGCAATTGGGGTTAAGTGATTTGCCCAGAGTCACACAGCTAGTGAGTGTTATGTGTCTGAGGCTGGATTTGACCTCAGGTCCTCCTGAATCCAGGGCCAGTACTCTATCCACTGCGCGGCCTAGCTGCCCCCTCAAATCCTGTTTTGAATACTTACCAATGACTACCACTAATTGCTAACTGTGACTTTAGACAAGTTACTTAATTTTTCTGAACCTCAGTTTCCTCATCTGTAAAATGAGAGGGTAAAACTCAATGACCTCAAAGGTACCTTCCAGCTCTAATCTATGTCTATATCCAGGACAAAGACATTCTCCATACCTTATCAAAGAGTTATAATCAAAATCCTAAATGCAGTGTCAATGGGGATGTTTATGAAGATATTTTCAAAACCAGAACAATGGTTTCATCCTTCAATCTTGCTAAATTGACCAGGTTCCTCCTGATCTGGTCACATACCCTTTACAAATAAGAGACAAATTAAGAGGATTATTTTTCTTCTTTTTTTAAAAAAAATTTAAATTTTTTTTGTTTTTAACATGTGTTTTTAAAACTTTGGGTTACAAATTTTCTCCCTTTCTCTCTCCCCACCTGCCCTCATTGAAAAGGCAAGCATCTCGTGTTATACGTGTATAGTCATGCAAAATGCTTCCATAGTAATCATGTTGTGAAAAGCTAAGTATATTTTCCTTCTATTCTCTCCCTCCTCAGAAGTGTTTGCTTCTGATTATCCCCTCCCCCAATCTGCCCTCCCCTCTATCAACCCCCTGCTCTCTTATCCCCTTTCCCTCTTATTTTCCTGTAGGGTAAGATAAATTTCCATACCCCATTTTGTAGGTTATTCCCTCCTTAAGCCAAATCGTATGAGAATAAGATTCACTCATTCCCTTTCATCTGCCCCCATTTCCCCTCCACTGTAAAAGCCTTTTTTTGTCTGTTTCACGTGAGATGATTTACCCCATTCTACCTCTCCCTTTCTCCTGCTCCCAGTATAATCAAGAGGATTATTTTTCTAGGAGTGAGGGTCCAGATGAAGTTAAAAAGCATAAATTCCTAGTAGACCCAGTTTAATTCAGTCTTCTGACTTCCTCCAGCAGCACTTATTGGGTCAGGAGTAGGATCAGAGAAGGTGAGTATTGGGGCTTACCTAGGGTTTGGAGTAGCAGTTCAGGATGGGGAGATGGACTTAAGAGTGGGGGGAAAGAGCAAAATCAAAGTGGCTGAAACAGTCAAGATTAGGGAGAGATACTACAAGGATGGAATTGGAGAAAAAGGTAAGAATCAATAAATGGAAGGTGATAAAGTTGGAGGACAAGTCTAGGAAGAGTAATAGAGTGAGAGAGAAATGGAAAGGAGAAAATTGTGGTGAAAGTATGGAATTTCAAATTCCATATCTTCAAAATGGAGTAATTAAGTGATAGAAGCATACATGTGACCGCTTTGGATGGGTAGGTGATAAAATAGAGAGATGATGGGAGCATGGAAAAGTAAGAGAATTGTGAAACTAGAGTGTTAGAAGAGTCATCTTTGTGAATAGTGATGTCACCAAAGATGATATCCGGGGATGGGACAGAGAGAAAGATGGCAAGTCACTGACAAGATAGAAAAGTATTGGTTGGGAGTTGGTATGTCGTAGCAACAAGAACCTGAATAAGTTGGGATAGTTGTCCTAGCCTTCAAAGAAGGATTTGTTGTTGAAGAGTAGTGATAAAATAAGTGTCTGAAAGTAGCAGCAAGAGGCAAAGAAGACGCTGACCTCATGTCCTAGGCCTGTGTGTGTGTGTGTGTTAGGGGTGGGGAGGGAGGAGAAAAAGAAGAGGTAGGCAGCATATTCCACCAGAAGCTATGTTGTCCTCATGAAAAACTAGCTTTCTAGTAAGGCAAGGAAGTGGAAGGAGTATGCTGGGCAGAGACTGAGGGTGAAGGATTATATTTTCAACAGAACAGAGGTTCCAAGGGTCTCAATGGAAGTGATGAGCAGAGTACTTTGTACGCATTATCAAATTTAATCCCCTCTAAACTTTCTGAGGTAGGTAAAGCATTTCACAGAGAGATTTGGTAATTTGCCCAAGTTTACACAACCAGCAAGTCGCAGAGCTGAGACTACCCAGGTCGTGTGACTTGAAGTCCAGTGCTCCTGCTAACCGATGCTACCCACAGTGCACATGGTCTGCACTCCACCCTTGGTTTAGGTTTGGCACTTGTTTACATACCAACTTGCATTGCTCTCTAATTGCCCTATGTAAAAGTCCTGTGTCCCATCACACAAGCTCCTCAGGAATTGGGAGGGAGTTTTATGTTTCAAACACATCTTCTAGAATACTCTAACCTTGACTTTGCCTAGATTCCTCTTAGTTACAAATAAGTACCCACACAAGGTTGATCAGGAAACCCAACATCTTAACATGACTTCTCAACCTACTTTAGTATGAAGTGTCCCATATTACCAGGACATCAAAGACATCAGTGGAGTCAAATGCTTCATGGATAGGCTGCTCTTGTATAAATCTAATTTTAATCAAAATTATTTGTTTCACTGACCTAAGGAGTCTATTAGTGTCAATCAGTCTGTTCAGTGAGTATTTTCTGGAAAGGTCAACTAACTTGAGGTGAAAGGACTATGATTAGATTGAGATTGGCACTAAATCTATTGGAATAGGGAACTTCTAGGTAAGGAAAATCCTTCTACCCGTGTAGGTCAGTGTCTCTTCTGTAACTTACAATCTTAGAACATGGAGAGGCTAAGTGGCTTGCCCAGGATCACATAGCCAGTATGTGTCAGAGGCAGGATTTAAACCCAGGTCTTCGTGGCTCCATGGCTAGCTCTCTATCCACTACCCCATAGTGTTGGGTTCAATTCTTGGTTCTGCTATTTACTACCTATAGGTCTCAGTTTCTTTTTCTGTAAAATATATGTGTTGGGGAGGGGAGGAGGTTAGACTAGATCACCTCTATGGCCTCTTCCACCTGTGCCTCTGTGGTCCTACAAAAATGTTTCTGTTTGAAGTATAGACTTAGCAGGAGATGTGAATGTTACTCAATGAAAGTCTTGGAACAGCTAGACGTCTTCCAATTGCACAGATATACTAATTCCAATAGTCAAAGATATCTATGATTAGACCACTGCCAACCAGGGATCCCCCTTCCCCCACAAACATAGGTTAGGATAGTTTGGTTGTTTTTTGTTTTAACCTAAAAGGCCACAAAGCTGTCCCTAGACTTTGATTGACTCAGAGGACTAAGGCTAAAACATGACTTCCTGTAACACAGCTTCCTGGTAGACTTGGACTTATTAATGTGGCTTCCTAGTCACCTAAGGGCATAAATGGGCCCATCCACATGGAGATGGAGCCTTCCAGACTAGGCAGATTTCCCAAGACCATAAGAGCCACCACATGCTTACCTACTGACCAGATGGGTTTCTGTATGGAGATAAAGGGGTCTGGAGACATATCTATCCAAGCTAGGAATCAAATCAATTAATCAGTTTGCATTTATCAATCATCTTCTATGTGGTAGGCATTGTGCTAAGTGCTAGGGATGCAAAGAAGGACAAAAGACAATCCTTTTCCCTCGAGGAGCTCATAATCTAATAGAAGCAACAACATGCAAAAAACTATATACAAACAAACTAAATATAAAATAAATAGGAAATAACTAACAGAGGTAAGGCACTAGAATGAAGGGGGATTTAGAAAGGCTTCCTATAGAACAATGCTGTCAAGAACATATAGTAAGGGGCAGTTAGGTGGTCCAGTGAATAGAGCACCGGCCCTAAAGCAAAATAAGACTAAAAGACCTGTGTTCAAATCTGGCCTCAGATCAAACACTTCATACTTACTGGCTGTGTGACCCTGGGCAAGTGACTTAACCCCAACTGCCTGAAAAGAAAAACACATATTAGCATTATATTCTATTGGATTTTTATTTATTTTGCTAAGTGTTTCCCAAATATATTTTAATTTGGTTCTAACCACATCTGGGAGTGTTTCCAGGCATGTTTGACACCTGCCGTAGAAGGTGGGATTTTAGCTATGACTTAAAAGAAACCAGGAGTCAGAGGTGAAGAAGGAGAACATTCCAGGCATGGGGGACAGCCAGAGAAAATGTCCAGAGCTGAGAGATGGAGTGTTTTGTTCATGAAACAGCAAGGAAGCTAGTGTCACTGGATTAAAGAGTATGTTGGGGGGGGGGAATTAAAGAGTATGTTGGGCAGAGATTGTAAGAAGTATGAAGACTGGAAGGGGCAGAGGGAATGGAGGATGTTATAAAGGGCTTCGAAAACTAAACAGAGTATTTTATATTTGATCCTGGAGGTGATATGTCGCTACTGGTATTTATTGAATAGGGAGGTGACATGTTGCACCTGAGCTTTACAAAAAATCATTTTGGTAGACAATGGAAGATGGACCAGAGTGAGGAGAAACTTGTGACAGGCAGACCAACCAGCAGGCTATTGCAGTTGTCCAAGTTTAAGGAGATGAGGGCTGGCACCAGGGTTTGGGCACTATCTGAGGAGAGAAGAGAGATTTGAGAGATATCACAAAGGTGAAACCAATAGACCTTGGCAGTGTTCTTATTAATTATCCTTTCTGTCTATGGCTAAGTAAACTTCCTTTTGTTAACTTTTGAATGACCTACAAGCATCTCATTTCATTCAAACACAGAACCTAAGTTACTAGGCCTGAGTCAAATGCATCCATCACATGGTAATTCAAACAAGATGACATCATGGCTCATATTGTGGTTGAAGTTTGGGAAAGGCAAAGCAAATGTGGAGGATAGGGTGACTGAATGGCCAGATTCAGTTCAGTGGTACCCAGTGGCAAGGGTTCTTTGGGTGGTGTACAGGAAGTCCTCTTGATAGAATGAAGAAAAGGACCCTCCTTGTACAGAGCAGTTAGCTCGGAGGAGGCTTTCAGAGAGTGAGGTAAAGAAAATGTTAGGTCTAGTATTCCCCGGTTGTTGTTGACGGTCTCAAAGAAGTTGGATTGTCAGCATAATAAGACTAAAAGCAATTGGGCCAGTATATTCAGCAACTAGAGACAGAGCTCTAGGTTTCTGAGGGCCATTCAATGATAGCTGAGGGGTAATTTATAGAGCTTTTGACAGCACAAGGGAAAAGGGCCCTGCTGAAGAGAGAGGCAAATGACAGGCCACAGCTGGAACAGACAGGCTCAGGCAGAGAAGTATGGTGTCCAACCCAGAGATTGTGCTTCAGTGTGCTAAGATCAGAGCCATGAGACAGGAAAATGGGCACAGAAGTTAGGAGAAAACTTGGAAATGTGATAAGAAAGCACCTAGTTTATCCTATTAATGGCCCTACAAGGTGATTTCTTCCATTGGGGGAGCAAGGGATGGGTATGCTATAAACCACAAAGAGAAGGTGTTAAGAGAGTTCAAATAGCAACCAGATGAGTCATTGGTGGCTGCTAAGAGTGTGGTCCAGCAAAGCCCAGTGAGGGGCCTCTTTCCACAGGAGAGTTCCCTAAGTTGGGGGAACTCTCAAACAACTTACTAATTGAATCAGTTGCACACACCATATGGAGACTGCCCTTTTCCCCTTTTTAGATGACTAAGATGGGAACTTAAATATTACCTGACTCTATAAAGATGAATTCCAGTTGCTCCTCACTCCCTAATGGTGGTTCTTCAAGGCAAGATGTAAAGTTTTCCCACTACACCGCTGCCAGCTATTGCTTGCCTCACAAGTTGGCCATGACCAACTTGCTTCAAGGGCAATAGATCCCTGCCTTTTTGCCTTCTTGGTGGAACCCTATCTGAATGGAATCAGACTTTAGTTATGGGTCTCCCTCACCACACATCTATACAAGTGTGAGCTGATCAACTAGTGAAATTTGATCAGGAGATCAGGACTCCTGTGGCCTAAGCAAACACTACTGTTAGTGTAAATGAGCTTTGGGAATGGTTAGCAGAGGCCCACATTCTGATGCCTTACTAGGTGGGCAAAAGGCAATGACACTCTCTCTTAGAGGGGGCTTTGGGAGAGGCTCCTGAAACTGAGTTGATCAGAAAGCAATTGATGGCAAACCTATGGAACATTAGTAAGACTGTAATGAAAGATCTACCAACTGGGCAGTAAGTGCCCTTTAGCTCCATCCAAGCCTGAGGCATTCTCTAAAGCAACTGCTCCATTTGGATTATCACTGAGTTACAAAGAGAAGACAATGATGGGAAGGGGACCATGAGCTCTCAGAAGTTCTTGTCTTTAGGGGTCCTTTTGGCAACATCTATGCAGGTTATTGTGGGTAGAACCAACTGGAAACCATTAAAGTTGCCTGGACCATCTCCTACAGTTAGCATCAAACAATATCTGTCTCTGGGGTGGGGGATGGGGGTGAAAGCTATTTCTTTTCAACTGATAGAGATGAAGAAAGCTGGAGTATTTTTTATAATACTTCCCTTACAGCAGTCCTGTGAAGAAACAAGATGACATCTGGTCACTTACTGTGGATTACAGGCAGCTAAACAAAGTCATTGTGCCCATTACTACACCTGTTTCTGACCTTATCAGTGTAATAGATCAGGGACCCCTGATGGAGGGTGAATGGTATGGGATTATTGACCTCATCAGTGTCTTTTTTCTTCATTCCTGTGGCTGAGACTAGTGAAGAATAGTTCTTTTTTTAACCTAGAAAGTAGCCCAGTTTGCTTTCATTGTCCTCCCCCAGAGCTATCTGAACTTTCCCTCATACTGCTACATTCTAGTTAGCAGAGACCTGAGAAAGGCTTGCCTTCCTGAGGACACTGAGATACAACATTTCATTGATGATACAGTGTTGACTGGGCTAGATGAGGCCACAGGGACAAAAGCCCTAGATCAGATGGTGGACCGTATGAAGGACAAGGGGTAGGAAATCAACTCTAAGAAAATCCAGGGTCGAGCCCTCTCAGTCAGGTTTTGGGAAATACAGGGAATGGGTAAAACCCAGAGGATTCAAGGCACAATCTGGAATAAGCTACTGACACTCACTCCTATACAATCTAAGAAGGAAGATCATATGCTTATTAAATTGTATTTTACTTTATTTTCAAAGATCAACTTTCTCTTTCTCTCACTTCCCTCCCTTTCACCCCAATTGAAAAAGAAAGGGGAAAAAAATCCTTATTACAACAATGTATAGTTAAGCAAAACAAAATTTCTTACTGGTCATGTCTAAATAAAAACATGCCTTAATTCACATTCAGAGTTTATCAACTCTTTATGAGTAGTAGGTAGCATGTTTCATTATGAGTTCTTAGGAATTGTGTCGATCATTGTGTTGATTAGAATTCCCAAGTTTGCATGTATGTATGTTTGTATAAATTATAAAATTATATAACAATTATTTGATATTATAAACATTATAATAAATTTATTTGGCTAATGTAAAAATATGGTATGATGCAAATATGATATATAGTAATATTATATGTAAATATCAATATGTAGTTTGTTTTAATCAGCCAAGATCCACTTTCTCACTCTCATCTCCACTCCACGCCCATTGAGAACAAAAGAAAAACAAAACCATTACACACATATAGAGTCAATCAAAATAAATTTCCACATTGGCCATATCCTAAAAAAACATATGTCTCATTCTGTGTTCTGAGTCTTTCACTCCTCTATCAGGAGGTGGATAGCATATTTCACCATTAGTCATCTGGAATCCTCATTGGTCATTCAGAGTTCAGCACAATAGTATTCCAACTTGTTTATCAATTCCCCAATTTATGTAATTTATATAATGCTTTGAATGTCCATTCTTTGCCACCTCAAAAAAGGCTATAAAATATTTTTATATATCCTTAGAATTTATTGTGCTTAGGACTAATCTCTCCCTAAACTCCTCTCCCTTCTTCTCCCCTTTCCTCCTACTTCCCTGTTGATATGTATTTCTGTATACATCTGTGTGTGTGTGTGTGTATGTGTGTGTTCTTCCTTCTTTTGACTAGTTCAGATGAGAGTAAGGTTCAAGTGTCTGCCACTCTCCCCCACCTCTTCCTTGTTTTTATACTTATCTACTCGTGCACTGTCATGATGTGAGATAATTTCCCCTATCTTTCCTTTCCCTTTCCTTACCAGTGTATTCTTCTTTTCTTTCTATTCTTAAGATCAAGACATTATAGAACTACTCCCAGGCCTTGTCTAATTGGATTCTATCTGTGAACCTGGATGATGAAAGAGATCAGAAGGCACACATGTTATCATCTCCCTGTATTTGAATGTAAGCAATTTATTCATTGATCATTCCTGTTTATGTTTTTTAATTTCTTAAAATGTTTTTCTGTTCTCTTCACTCTGGTATTTGTACTTCAAAGTTTCTCCACGGATTTGGTTTTTTCATCAGGAATGCTTGGAATTCTTCTATTTCATTAAATATTCATTATCCCTCCCTGTAGCATTATACTCAGATTTACTGGGTAAGTTATTCTTGGCTGTAAGCTCATATCCTTTGCCTTCTGAAACATTATATTCCAAGTTCTTGATAGTGGTGGCTGCTAAATCGTGTGTGATCCTTATTGTGGTTCCTGGGTACTTGAATTCTTTCTTTCTGGCCACTTGCAGTAATTTTTTTTTTTTTACCTGAAAGCCCTGGATTTTGGCTATGATGTTCTTGGGCGTTTTCATTTTAGGGCCTATTTCAGATAGTGACCAATGGATTTTGTCTATTTCAACTTTGCCCTCTGGTTCCAAGAGATCTAGGCAATTTTCACATTTCTAGAAATGTGATATTTAGGCTCCTCCCTTTCTTTTGGTCATGATGTTCAGATAATCCAATGATCCTTAAGTTTTTTTCTCTCCTATCAGTTTTCCAAGTCAGGTGTTTTTGCTATGAGATATTTAACATTTTCTTCGATTTTTTCAGCCTTCTGCCTTTGTTTTAGTATTTCTTGTTGCCTCATGGAGTCGTTGGCTTCCATTTGGTTCACTCGAATTTCCAGGAAGTTTGTTGCTTAGGCAAGGTTTTGTACTTATTGTACTAAGCTGTTAATTCCATTTCCAGTTCTCCTTTCTTTTCCAATTTTTTCCTCAAGTACTCTCTTTCCATTTATAAAAAATACTGTGTAGCTTTTTTAAACTAATGGTTCATCTCTTCTAGGAATTCTAGTTGAGTTTGTGCTCAAGCTATGAGCTTTTTTTCTCTGAGGCAATGCTTTTAGATGGTTTTGGAGTCATTCTTTTCTTCTGTGTTTGTGTCTTGAGCATTCCTGTCACCACAATAGCCCATTATGATGGGGTTCTTTTTTATTTGTCCATTCTTTCAACCTACTTCTTGAATTTGGACTTGATGTTAGGGCTAGGTCCTGGCACACTTGTGGATGTGTCTGGAAGTTCTGGGCTGGTCCCGTTGCTATGTTCTTGAGGTATTGAGTGCTATATTATTCTAGGATATTAAGGATAGGCTGGGGAGCCTCGAGCTTTCAGTATTCCCAAAACTGTCTGGTCTTGGGCAAAGTCTGATTGCTCCCTCCTCCCCAGCTTCTACAAGTTCCTGACTTGAGTTTGGGTTTGGGCAACAGCAGAGCCCTACTGGACTTTGTCCCATCAGCCAACTGAAAAGCTCTGTTGACTCAGAGCTGCAGAACTGTAGGTTCCATTTTGGTCTGAGATTCCCACCCTGATTATTCTTCAGCAGGCTTAATTAGACATTGAAAGCAAGACACTGTTTTGTACCTGAGGTCTAAGCCATAGTACTTCTGTTGCTGCTGGCATCTGAGCTTCCTCATTTTTTATAAACAGCCCAGAGCCTTCCTACTTGTAATTCTGCTGTGGCTCATAGGTTCCCTTCTCATTCTGCCCTGGATCTGTGACCTGGGACTGAGTAGAAGGCTAGAAAGCTTCTAGTTGGCACCTATTCCCATTGCAGTGTCTTGGTGTGGGTCTTTGAGTGCCCCAGAATGGGTCTTTTGCCCTGGTGCTCAGGACTCCCTGGAGTGCTCTCTGTGCAATGTGGTCTGGTCTGCCATGGAGCAGTATGCACATACCATATCTCTCTCCCTATGCCAACATAGGGACAAGAAAAAGGACTCATGACTTTTTTCTGGATTTCCCCATCAGCATTTTGTCTGATTCATTTTGTAAATCTATTAGATGTTCCTAATGAATTGCTTACCACTTTGCTTCCTATCACTTCACCATCTTGGCTCTATCTTCAAAGCTCAGAGTTTTATTGAATGTTTCAGACTACTCACACTCCCTATCTGGGTATCTTAATGGTCTCCACTTACCAAGTCACCTACAAATATATCTCTTTTGAGTGGAAAGTAAGATTGGTTATACTCCTGGAAGGTCTAAAACAGATTATCCTAAAAGCTCTTTCCTGTGGGGCCCGTGCTTTTGGAGCTCTTAAGTCCTCAAAGGTCAGGGTGAATGGATCCTTTAGAAGGCACCAAGAAATGGCCAGAAATAAGTTACTGTTAGCCTCCTGGATCTTCAAGTACCCCAAAGTGGCCATTCACTATACCATTTTTTTTCTGGGAAAGAATTAGCATTTATTTTTTAAATAATATTTTATTTTCCCCACACTTACATGTTAAAACAATTTTTTAACATTTGTCTTTTAAAAAAAAAGTTTTGAGTTCCAAATTCCATCCCTCCTTACCTCTCCCTGAGACAGTAAGCAATCTGATATCACTATAGCACTTTGAAAGGTAGTTGCTCAATATTACTGGTCTCTATCTGCTATTTAATAGATGACATACAGTCATACAAACATACCTCATCCAGAGTTACCTATCGTAAATGGAGTGATGCAAGATAGTCCCTTTTACAAGACGGGTAGGGCACCAGTGTTCTCTATAATTAAATGGAAATGATCCATTTGAAATCATGCTTACCCAGGTCTCCCAGGTGTTAGTGTCCTTCACAAATAGGCTGTAGCTATTCCAGAAACTGAGGCCTCTAGTCTAGATCCTGAAATTCTGTTTCTTCCACTAATCCAATGAGCTTCCACCTGTAAAGATCCGGTTTTTACAGAAAGCTATTTTGCCTTTTTTAACTGATGGCTCCATCCACTATGAGAAAGTCATATACAACTGGACATCAGTGGGCACAATAATCCAGTAATAGGGTATACTCTAGGGAATGGGGGGGCAGACAAGTCACCCTAGTGGGCAAAGTTGCAAGCTGCAAGGCAGCCATATGAGAGAGCCTTGAGGATGTGGAATGGAGAAGATCTTCATCTATGATGATTCCTGAGTAAGGATCCTGAAGATGTATGGTCAAGTAGTCTGGAGCCCGGAAGGAACAGGATTAGCAATTGATCCAGTTCTTAAACATTTACCACCACACCACTGGTCATACCCCTCCCATCCTGAACCGGCTGAATGAATATTTTGTTGAATCCAAATTACCAAAGGATATGGAGGAATATCAGTCAACAGGCTAACATGCTTGCTTTCAGTTACCAAAGGGACTCTACCCTAGCTGCTGCCCTAGAACTTCTTCCTTAAAGCAGAGGCATCTCTCTTCTTCAGTGAGACCAGTATTGGGTGTTTCCCTCTGACCCACAACTTTATGACATCATTTATTTCGTGGTGGCTTTGCAGCTCTCTCCCACTCTCATCCTCTCTTTGCTCCCCTCCCTCCTGCTGTAGCTGCTGCATTTAATAGGCCTCAGAATCACTTGGCATCCTGCTTTGAAAAGGGAAATACTTTAGCTCATTACTTTTTTATTGAATTTTCCAGCCAGGGGAGACTACATTCCAACTATATCAGGTGGGGTGATTGGGGGGAGTGAAGTTGGAACTGGAGGGAGTGGGAGTAAAAGAAGAATCTGTTATGTCTGTCTTTCTGTATGTTTGAATAAAGAGAATTTCAAGCCTTAGCTGTTACCTGAACTATGAATGTGTGTGATTAATACTGTGTAATTTTTATTTCTACATTGTATTTTTCCCACTTTAAAGGAAGATTTTTTTCCAAAAAAAAAAAAAGCAAGTGGTTCTTCTTCCTCCTTTCCTTCCTTCCCTCTTTCCTTAGATTTTTTGGCTTTAGAATGACAATTACATGCATGGAAAGAAGAGTCAATTTCCCTGAAGCACTATGTAAGATCAGTAGTTAGAGTCAAAAAGGACCTCATCTATATTTTGCCTACAAAATGTCTCTAAACCCAACACTTTCAGATAATTTTCTTCCTCTTGAACAAAAGTTAAATTTATTCATTTAAAAAAGCAGCTAATTTTATGTCCCATAAACTAATTCTACTCTCCCCCAAAAAGAAATCTGACCAATAAAATGATAATTCATTATAAATTTTTATTTCAAAATGTAAACATCACTAAACATGCATAACAAGTTAAGACAATATATTTTATAATTCTGTTAATTTTTCTTTTTGCATAGGACATCATTACAATATATAATCTATGTGATACAAAATACATAGAAAGTTACAGCAGAGCACATGTAGATCAGTATGGAACTGTACAACTGTAATACTTTAATGTAGTGATTTGGAAAGTTGATGAGGGACCTTTGGAAGCATTGGTGTGTTACTGATTTTTTTTTTTAAGTTCAAACAGAAAATTAAAATGTGTGCTTTATGGAAATGGTCTAGGACCCTTGGATTTTGCCCTTGGCTACTTGCAAATAGTTCCCTCAAAGATCACATCAAAAGGGAAAGGACAGAACTTCTATGTGCAGGGATCTGAAGGTGATTTATCCCCTTGTCCCTGCACATATATACATAAATAAGGCTGTCTGTACACTCACAGATTAAGATGTGACTCCCCACTCCCAAACTCAGAACCAAGTATAAGCTGTTTAATAGAGACTTTCTCCTGATTGCTCTATCCATGATGTTGGGAAACTCTGTGCCAAGTAATTTTACAAAATCACAGATGGTAATGGTAAGAAAATTCTTTCTGCTCTGCCACACATATGAATACAATCCCCCTGACCCTTGTTCCCATTCCCACCAAAACCCTTGGCCACAAATACGTTTTTTGACTGTACAAGGTGGCAGTGACTGAAAGCAAGGAAAATCCAGCTTCTCAAAAGCACCAAAAAGAGTAAATTTTTAGACTTCAGTTCCTCATTCCCATCCCAACCCCAGATAGAGTCTTAGCTTGTGTCATGCCCTGGGAAACTGATCCCATTCACTTTCTTTCATAGAGTAATATGGGATGGAAATGTAGTTCAAGGGCAAGTTGGCTAATAAGTCTCTCAAGTTCTGAGAAGAAAGGGGCACATTTTAATAGGCAGGGTCCGAATTCTTCAGAAATCATCTAGCAAATTTCATTTCCAAATCATAAAGCAGAGTTCTTACCATTGTTTTTGTTTTCCTGACATTAATATCTCCTCCAAGATGAAATGGGAATGAAAGAAGTGGTGGTGGTGGGGTAGATAGGGCAAGAAAGCTATTCACACTATACAGACTACTTTCTGCAATAAGGGGTGGAGAAGGGTGTCTATTTTTTTTTTTGTTTTAATTAAAGGATTTTAAAGCCATATTGGAGAAAACACAGTCAGTAATATGGCCTGATAATTTGGGGTGATAATAGGAAGCCTATACAATCTGGCATTTCTAACTTCAGTAGACCCAAGATTCAAATCTCCTGTCAAATAAAACTCTTTATACTAACTTGGAATATAAACAATAATAAAGTAAATCATCTAAGAAACCTCAGTTTGTACTCCACAAAATAAATAGCTACCTCTCTCAATTAGGTTATGCTGCCATCAATATAGTAGGTTAGATTTCTTAACAGAAACCAAGTGAGAAATCCACTAGAATGTCTCCAGGACAAGCCACCAAAATCCAGTGTCAGTGGGTCCCAGTGTCAGGAAAACTATTCATATCAATATATATGTATATATGTACATATGTACATATGATATATATACAATATATATGTATGGTTTAAGTCTTTGGATAGCAAAACATACAGGATGATCTAAGTCAGAGGTGTCAACTATGCAGCCCAGTGATGAACCCGAGTAAAATCTAATTGGGAAATATTTAACAAAATAAATAAAAATACAATAGAACATAGATAATGTTAATATGTAGTTTTTGAAGTCAACACATCACCCCCTGGATCTTTATGTACAGTTTAGTGGCCCCTTCTTTTCTATTAGAGTTTGACACCACTGATCTAAGTCATCTCTATCATCTTTCTACTTTTCCTCATTGGTTGCAATAAGAAATAAAGGCCTTTTATCTTGACTCTTTGTGACAACTGCCTGGATTCCATGGAAACAAATCAACCAAACTAGTTAGGTGTGAGTTCATAGCTCGACCACAACAATAACTGACTAGCAATCTCTCAAAGTTCCATCAATGAGAAGTCACAAAATGCATTACCCACCCTGGTGACAGCATCACTATAATAGCTGGCATGAATTGTTGCTATTGTTCTTGGAGATAGAGGGTTTGTTTAAGTGGACAACATTCAATGGTGATACTTGCCTCCTGCCTCAGGCTAAAGAGCAGGGAAAAGCCATTCTGAACTGTATACTTAACTCCCTGTCCCATAACATACTTTCAAACTCAAATCTTAGCTTCACTGATGGGATGGCAAAAACCATTTGTTAGTGGATGCTTAAAGCTATAAAACCAAACTGTTCCAACTGCCTCTGCTTACCAGACAAAAGAATTTTTCCTAAGAACTGGAGAGGGGATCAGATTCTTCCTTCTGATGTATTGGACCAATGTCAAGACTCACATGGGAGACCAATATATCAAAATGCAGTATCTGTCCACCGTGGTGTTTGGAAGCCTGAAGTCACGCTCTGGGAGTTTAAGATTAACATAATAGAGACTATATGTTGGAGTAATCTGATACTTTGCATTTACATAGCACCTTTCAAAAAGAGGATCGATCTCAAAGCCCTTTGTAATGATGACTGTGTTGATCCATGTTTTTATCTTTATGGCTGTTTGGGATTCAGGAAGCATTAGGGGAATTAAACGGTTTTCCCAGAAGATAAGAGTGTGTCTTATCTATAGAGTGTGTCTAGGAATTTGAGGTGAGCTTCAAAGTTTCAGAGGCCTAGCTGGAAAAAATATTTAGATATGGATCAGCACCACTTTGGTCCAGGAAAGGTCAGCTGAAATTCTTGTGGGGCAAGCTCCCTTTAAATTCTTCATTCCTCCTTACATTGATAGAGTTTAAATCTTCTCTGAGATCTAAATTTCTTATAATTTTGAGGTGTCCATTTTATAAATACCTAGACCCACAGACACCTGAGGTGGTTGCCAAACACACAAAAAGTGGAAGAACCCCAAATGTCTGGCTGGCATATTTTGGACTGGAAAACAAAACAAAACATGGCTATTTGTTTCAGGTGAATTTCCTGTTGTGTGAACAGAGGCTGTGCTCTCGTTTTTCAACTGAGGCTGGAGTTAATAAGGCTTTCTAATTTTTTTTAAATTGCATTCCCTTTTTTAAAGACATACTATAGGCCACACAAATTGCCTCCCAAATTCTTCTAGTGAAATGGCCTTCTGATGGGAAAATTGTATTTGCACACAGCCCAAATCTTGCCAATGAGACAAAATTTAAATCCCCCAAAGATTAAGGTGAGACAATGGAAAGTAGTCCCTGCAACCTGCCAGCAAATAGTAGTTCCATAACTGTGTCTCAGACATCAACAATAGTCCTGATAGCTCACTTCTAGGGCATTACCCCCATTTCATTTTATCAAATGTAATCAAAATCACTTTAGGAATCAAGACAATGAAGACAATGCTGGTTTCCTTTCCCAGCAATGGCGAATGCCACCTTACTGTGTTCAGGCTTCCATGATACAGTAGAATCCTATATTAAGGCAATGTTGCCCTTCCATCTAGTGGACAGAACGGACCTAGATTCAGGTCCTGCAACTAAATTAAAAGGAAACAAAGTGCTTTCTTTGGGAATAGCTAATCTTCCTTCTCTCCCTCTCCCATCTTTTATTCCACTAATAAAACAAGTTTATTATCCTAAGAGTTCCCTTTATTATTTTTTCCTATATATATGCAGATGTGGGATCTGAAAACACAGCTCAGCTATCACAACATGATAACCAGAAAAAATCACTTACGGGCCCCTCTGTGTATGGCATTAGAAGCATGTGCACTTGGTATAGAAAAAACAAAACCAAAAAATCCTGAAGCATTCATCTCCCTCCCTGCTTTATACGTGGGGCCACATCAGTGACCACCACACCAAAAGACTTTGGGATAAGTACCCCTAAGCCTGAAATGTGAATTCCTGATATTTGAAATCTATCCAAAACATCAGCTTTCCTGAAAAGCACAGCAACAACTTTGGAAAACATGATAAATTTGCCCTTCAGGGACACCTGACCACAGACTTTGAGACAACCAGTTAGGTAAAATACACCATAATCCCACAAGCTTGTCTTTCCTTATTGTTCTATAAACACTTTATATTCCTTCTCTTACTGGACCCTCATTTTCAACAAAAGGGTCAACCTAAATGAATGAAAATAATTAAATAAAAATGAAGCCAAGTGACAGTTGCAACTATATATATGTATATATATATATATACACATACATACACATATACATATATACCCATATATATATGTGTGTGTGTATGTATCTATTTAAAGACTGGAACAGCTATGCTTCAACCTGGCTTAGGTAGCCACCCACCACACAACTGAAACAGTGCAAGACATTATGAACAACGCAACTGTTAAATGCAAGTACCTATTACACTACTCAGAAACCTCTAACATATTATTAGCCTATCACAGTTAACATACAGTACAAAATTAGAAACTGGCAAATTGGAACAGTGCAAAGCAGCAAAATGAGAGAGGAATTGAAATTCCTTCGGAATGTGGAGGCATTTGCTTGATGACAAACAGCAGATCAGGGTACTCTGTGTGTGTGTGTGTGTGTGTGTGTGTGTGTACATACACACATATCTATATATGTTGGTTGGTTGTAATTTCTTTGCTATGCTTAGCTCTATGGCATTTCCATTCTTATAGTAACATGAAATTAAAATGCAAAACAGAGGTCCAAAGGACCCACCCCAGTTCAAGAAACTGCCTCTGAACTAACCCAGATGAACCAAAAGGACTTAATAACTCAGGCCATTGCATATAACTTGATGGTCATTTGTTCCCAGGCAAAGTGAAGTGTATTCTGAAAAATAACAGAAGTCGAGGGTTTCTACAACGTTAGGTGTAACTTTTGAAGAATTACTTGTCTTGGAGTTGGGAAGAGGGAATGAAGGGGTGTTGAGAACAGAGAATACAATCAAGGAAAGGGGATGTGAAATGGTCACCAAAGATCAATTTTGATTGAGGCTGACCCTGACTGTGGGAAAAGGACCCAGGGATATAAGGATGGATCTTCCTCCCTCCTCCCACCCCAAAGTGGCAAGGGGGAAAATCCCTGTAATGCTTTGTACAGCAACTTGTGGGAAAGGCTGGAGGAAGGGGTGAGGTTTGTAGCTTGTTCTGCCAGCATTTTTGATAGATCAGTTCACTTTACCCATGAAAAAATGTCTCCAAGTCACAATGTTCCAGTCTCTTGCAATAGAATGCAAATTGTGCAGCATATTGTGCATGATTATAGATATGCATTCTACATACATATATATGGCACACCTGGTAAAATGCCCCGATAGTTAAAACTTACCCCTTCAAATTCCCATTTTCTTACTTAAGAATCAGTGGAGATTTTTGAACCATAGATGAGCTAATAACACTTTTTGACACTTAAAAAAAATAGGTATATTTTATTTTTCCAGTCAGAGTACATGTTATTATAATAAAAGGTTCCTTTTGCTTTTACCATTCACCACAGTTATGTTGCAAGGGGGTAGAGGAACTTCCTGTGTTGTGCAAGTTCGGTATCTCAGTGGCTTCCAGGGGCGCAGTAGGTAAGTACCTTAATAAGACTCCGTGTGGGGGCAGGGGAAGAGGGGCCAGCAAAGGACTTCTTCCACATTCTGCTTCCTCAGCACTTCAACAAAGGGGGAAAGTTGGTCTCAGTGATAGGGCTTTAGCATTTCCTGCTAATTCAGTGGAGAGAGAATGCTTTGAGCTCTACCACTTGGGAAAAAAGGGTCCCCAGGGACAAGAATAACTATAGAAGGAGAGGCTGCCTCTTTGTGGAGGTTGATGCCATCTCTTAGTATAAGTGGGGGCCTTAGCATAGCTGTGGCTTTTCTTCCGTTTGCCAATCAGGCTTAAGGCATCACTTTGGGGGATCTCCGTAAGGCATAAGTGCCTTCAACTTGGGCCTTGAATGGGGAGAATTTGCTTTTTGTTTCTGTAATTGGAAGTGGGATCCCATCTTGAAGAAATAACCAGGGTTAGAGACTCGGCACTCAGAAGCAATGGGCTGGTGATTGGGAGTAGGGGTAAGGGAGTGGAGGTGGCAAGGGACTGGGGACGGGGTAGGGGTTGGGGAGAGCCGGAAGCAAAACCAGAGCAGCGCTTTTTCCTAAACAGGCTATAGCTCCCAGACCTCTGAGTTTGGTCCCGCATGTTAACATAAAACGAAAGAACGCATTTCCATTATGAAACTGACCAGTCAAGCACTAGCTTCCAGTCCTTGTTTCTTTTATTATTATAATTATCATTATTATTGTCTGTCTTTTTCCCCAGTGTGTGAAAGAATCTAACATAAAACTTCTGAGTGCAAATCTATTTACAGAGTAAGGCTGCAGTAAGGGTGTGTCTTCACTGTACTTATTGTGTAACATAAATATCCATCCCTGAGAAAGGGGAAGGGGTGGGGGGTGGGGAAGAGTTCAACATAGTTGAATTTTAATCACGTGGTTGTTTCTATTGTGCAATTTGTTTTTTTTTTATTTTTTTCATTTCTTTCTTTTCTTTTTCTTTTTTTCTTTTTTCTTTTTCTTTTTTTTTCTTTTTTTCTTTTTTTTTTTTTTTACAAATCTGCTTTGACACCTGAGGTGAAGAAAAGTTTGTTGTTGTTGTTGGCTTTTAAAAAATGTTTTTCTCTTTAAAAAAAAAATATAGGTTAACAAGAAGCATATGGCTATAAAACAAAAGGAATATTTAGGTACGGGAAATGAATTAAATCCGTCCATTGGTAAGATTAGTTCAGCCACCCACAGGAGGAGGCGACAAGTATTTGCCGAGACTGCAAGCTATAACTGAACTATTTCCCCCGCCCCCCCCCGTCCCCCCTCCAAAAATTAAACAGCAACAACAAGCAAAAGAGTTGTAGACGTGTGCAACACAAGTCAGACTCCACAGAGTGCATGGTAGGTTTTGCGGTTGCCCGGGCCAGGGAGATTCAGGGCGAGCTGGCAGGGCTGATGGTGGGGCTGCTGGCGTCCGAGCGGCTGTAGTCACTGACCGATCCCGTCCTGGAGCTACTCCCACTTCGCCGCTGGAGCATGCTAGGGTGGAAGTTGGCGTGGCGGCGGGCGTGTTTGGTCAGGTGGTCACTGCGCATGAAACGCTTCTCACAAATGGGGCAGCTGAACTTCTTCTCCCCTGTGTGGGTGCGGTAGTGCCGGGCGAGCTCATCGGACCGGGCGAATTTCTTACTGCAGTCCTGCCAGCTGCAGGCAAAGGGTCTCTCGCCTAGAGGGAGGAGAAGATAATACCATGAGTGGACCACGTGGCTTTCACCCACCTGAAGGGGCATTGAGGCACTGGGGGAATGATGGCTTCTAGGCGAGGTCAGCTCCTCACCAGAATGGTGGTGGAGTCCAGGGAAAGAGAGGAAACAATGGCCCTGGCGTCAGAAAGACCCGAGTTTAAATCCTGCCGCAGACACCAGCTGTGTAATCCTGAGCAAATCACTTCATCTCTCTTAATGGGGATAATAATTAAAACCTACCTCACAGGCCTCTTGTGAGGATCCAGCTTAAATCAAATGTGCAAAGCACTCAACAGTGATGTGTAAAGTGCTGTGTATATGCTCTTAATAAAATGTCAGCAAAGTACCTGTACGTTTCATTAAGTAAACATATGTAAATGCTATTAATAAAAGTTTGACTTTGACACCCCTCCCCAAGTTCACCTTTTTGTATTTTTTCCCCTTTCCTGATGCCTGCTTGCTTCCGTAGTACTCACTTCCTTCCCTTCCAATTAGAATAAGCTTACCCAGGCTTACCCTCTCTAGGTTTCCCTAATCATACATTGTGCACTTATTAAGGACCAGGCTTATAGGTGTAAAACAGTCCCTGCCCTCAAGAGGCTTACAATCTAGCCAAGGGAGACAACAGGTGCCTTTAAGGGTGGGGATGGAAGGCACTAGCAGAGGAACAGGAGAGACTCAGAAGGTGATCCTTGAGCTAAGCCTTGAAGGAAATAAAGGATCCTAAAGGGGGTGGAGGTGAATCATAAGAATCATACTTTCAGCAAAACTCTCATTTCCTCAGGGCCTCTATGTCCCATTTCCCTTGGGAAGTTCTCAGTACCTCTAAACCAAACCAAAGTGTCAGTGATTGACAACAGTGAAGTTTGTAACTCTTCCCAGGAGGACTTGAATGTAAAAGGAGGCCCCTTGAGCTTGATCTTGGAACTCCAAGGAATGAATCTCAATAATTGTGGTTTGGTGGAGAAGAGATGGGAAATTAGAGGGGGTTCTGGGTGCCCCCTCACCACAGCACATAGGCCACCGTACTCACCAGGCACTCTACCAGGCAAAACTGGGTACTCTAATTAGTTCTACCTCTGGAGGCAGGGCTTGTACCAGTCCTGGGAGCAGGGAAGAGGAGAGAGGCCTTTGCATTAGCCCCTGCTAGAAGACGAGGCTCAGCAAGGCCTCTGATCACTTTATCAGCCTGGCGGATTTTCAGGGGAGTGTACTATGAAAGCTACAACCCAGCCAAGTACAGTTGGCAGAGGCTGGCTATCATCCTGCATCTAATGGACCCTCTCTCATCTAACAAAGCAAGCTTGTTAACCAGTACCAGGTTTTATCTACATGTGTTAACCAGGCCTTCTGAAAGGCAAAACAATACATGAAAGCTCACCTGCTAAGCTGTGACTAGGATTTCATCAGGATGCAGCACCCACATTCCGTTGTGATGTCAATAAATGTGTGTGGGGGGGAGGGTGGTAGTAGTGTGCATAGTATTCTATTCTATCTAGAGTAAAGGTTCTTAATCTTTCTTGTGTCCTGGACCCTTTTGGCAGTCTGGTGAAGCCCATGGACCCCTTCTCAGAATAAGGTTTTTAAAAAATTCATAATTGATGCAAATACTAAATTTCAGTAAAAGGTTAGCAAAAATAAAGATGTCAGTTTTCCCCCCATGCAAGTTCCCAAACCCTCTGAAAGTTATCTGTGGGCTGCATAGGGGCTGGTGGACCCCAGGTGAAGAGCACCTGATATAGAAGGACTGAAGAAAGCTTTAGCAAACATGCAGAACATGGGAGGCAGGGAGTGAAAAGAATAATAAACCTGCAATCTGAGTCCCAGTCCCAGTTTTTCTGATAATGGGCAATACACTTAATCTTTCTGGGCCTCAGTTTCCCTATCTGTAAAAGGATCAGATAACACATAAGGCTCATTTCAGCACTAATATTCTACAAATTAGAATATTAAACAGGCAGCTAGGTGGCATAGCAAATAGAACTTCCTGACCCCTTCAGGATAGACCTGAGTTTGAACTCAGTTCCAGACTCTTGCTAGCTGTGTGACCCTGGGCAAGTCATTTAACCTCTATCTGCCTTATCTGTAAAATGAAGATAGTAGCACCTACCCTTCCAGGTTGTTGTGAGGATCAAATCAGATAACATTTGGGCAGTGCTTTGTGAACCTTAAAACTATTGTTTTGAATTGTCCTGTCTTCTGTCTTCCTCTCTCCTGCCTCTATATTCCTTATGTCCATCACATTGGTTAAAGCCCACCTCTTCCTGAGCTATGCACTTTGTAAAATTCTTCTGATCAAAATTAGTCTTCTCCTGTAGAGAAGGAAGCTTTGAAATTTATCATTTTTGTTGCTTATCTGTGGTGGTGACCCTAGATAATCTCCTGGGAGATGGGCCTGTGCAAACCAAGTCAGAACCAAGGTTTCTCTTATTTTCATTTTTATTGGTCCAGTCAACAAGCATTTATTAAGCACCTACTGTGTTCCATATAAGTTGTTAGGTAGTGGAGACACAAATACAAAGAATTCACCAATCTCAGCTCCGGAAAAGCTTGTGTTCTAATGAGCATTTTTATATGTTTTCAAAAGAGAGGGCAAATAAGAAGCCAGAGGCCCAGAGGTTAAGGCTAGCCTATGCTAAGCCAGGTGCTAGCCAATTAGCATCAGAACTGAGATCCATTTCAAGCCTCAGTCTTTGATCCTATGAGCAGGGACTATGCTCCAGATCTCCGGCCTCCCAAGAATGTGATCTTTCAATCATGCCACATGGCTCCTTTCTAACATGTGAGTCCTGAATTTTCAGTCTGAACACAGGCTCCCACAAATAGAGTCATGTACACGTCCTCCCTGAACACCAAGCAGCACTGTGTTCTGGACGGGAGCATCGGGACTTTGCTTTGGCAGGCAGCAGCTCCTGCTGTCAGGGTGAA